>NC_045436.1:178720067-178840893 GCF_002776525.5 Piliocolobus tephrosceles
AAAAAAAAAAAAAAAAAAAAAAAAAAAAATTAAAAAATTAAAATAGGCCGGGCGCGGTGGCTCACGCCTTTAATCACAGCACTTTGGGTGGCCGAGGCGGGCGGATCATGAGGTCAGGAGATTGAGACCATCCTGGTTAATGCGGTGAAACCCTGTCTCTACTAAAATGCAAACAATTAGCTGGGCATGGTGGTGGGTGCCTGTAGTCCCAGCTACTCGGGAGGCTGAGGCAGGAGAATGGCATGAACCCGGGAGGCCGAGCTTGCAGTGAGCTGAGATCCGGCCACTGCACTCCAGCCTGGGCGACAGAGCGAGACTTCATCTCAAAAAAAAAAAAAACTAAAATTGATAAGTAATAAAATCTCTCACCTAAAAGACGTGGGTGGGTTTGTGCCCCCACGGCTCTCGACTCACTGCAACCTCTGCGTCCGGGGGCTCAAGTGATCCTCCCACCTCAGCCTCCCAAGTAGTTGGGACTACAGGCATGCACCACCATACCCAGCTAATTTATTGTATTTCGGGGAGCTGAGGTGACAGGGCTTGCCCTCCATTAAAAAAATGCTGTAGGCCAGGCATGGTGGATCAGACCTGTAATTCCAGCACTTTGAAAGATGGAGGTAGGAGGATTGCTTGAGTCTCGGAGTTTGAGACCAGCCTGGGCAACATAGTGAGACCCCTGTCTCTACAAAAGAAAAAAAAAATTAGCTGGGCATGGTGGCGCACACCTGTAGTAGACAAGGGTCTCGCCATGTTGCCCAGGCTGGTCTCGAACTCCTGAGCTCAAGGAGTCCACCTGCCTCGACTTCCCAAAGTGCTGGGATTATAGCCGTGAGCCACTGTGCCTCGTCCGGCCCAGCCCCAGATGTTTTACAAATGGGTATGAATTACTTTAATATGGAACAAAAAAATAAAAGTTGTTTTTCAAAAATAAAATACCTTTTTACACATTCAGCTTCTGTACACTGAGAATGCCTAGGTTTCTTGTCTGTTTGTTTGTTTTTAGAGACAGGGTCTTGCTCTGTCACCCAGGCAGGAGCACAGCGTGTGATCATAGCTCAATTTAACCTCAAACCCTCGGGCACACAAAATCCTCCCACTTCAGCCTCCCAAGTAGCTGGGACTACACCTGGCTAATTATTTTCTTGATTATTATTATTTTTGGTAGAGACAGGGTCTTGCCATGTTGCCCAGGTTGGTTTTAAACCCCTGGGCTCAAGCGATCATCCCCCCTCAGCCTGCCAAAGTGCTGGGATTACAAGCCTGAGGCACTGTGCCTGGCCTGAGGAGGACTAGTTTCCGAGTCATTTCTGGGTCCTTAACATCTCCCACATGACCTAGCACACGCGAGAGACTTTGGTAAGTATTTCAATAATAATAAAAGTAAAATTTTTTAACCTGTGAAAAGTACCCAAAGAGCAAAACTCATGCCATAAACCAGTTCATGAGGAGCCCAGACTGCCCAGGCCCTGCGACAGACCAAGGTCTAACACGACCCACTTCAAAGCATGCAGTGCAGGGCACGTGGCAACCCTGGGCTGGGCAGGTAGCTGCCACTGCTGGGCAGCAGTCTGTCACTCTCTGGCTATGTGACCTGTGCAAGGTGGCAAGTCCCCCAGATCGCAGTTTCCTCTTCCGTAAAGCAGCGACACTCATATCTGTCAGTCAAGGAGCTGGCATCTCTCATAGAGCGGCTGCTGCCTCTGCCTTCAAGACCCTGTCCATCTCCCCAGGGGGACGGCTGGGTAACAGGTGGATGGGGAGCTGCAGCAGGCTTGGCGGCTTCGGTGTCCCCATTGGGAGAGACAGCTCAGGCCACACTACCAAAATGTGGACCCGATCTGGCGTCCCTAGAACCTACCTGATCACCTCCTCTGGGAAGGTGCCACAAGTCCCTGTCCCACACGAAGACCCCCATCCTGCCACTGCCTGACCCAACTCCAGCCCTCTTCTTCCCAGAGACCACATCTCCCAATTCCTTCTGAGAGCATGGGGAGGTGGCAATGATCATGCCCATTTTACAGATGAGAAAACTGAGGCTTAGGGGCAAAGTCCAGATGAGCCAATGAGCCAGGCATGGTGGCTCACGCTTGTAATCCCAGCACTTTGGGAGGCCAAGGCGGGCGGATCACTTGAGATCATGTGTTCGAGACCAGCCTGGCCAACATGGTGAAATTCCGTCTCCACTAAAAATACAAAAATTAGCTGGACGTGGTGGCTGGCACCTGTAATTCCAGCTACTCAGGAGGCTGAGGCAGGAGAATCGCTTGAATCTGGGAGGTAGCAATGAGCGAGTGGAGACTGTGTCACTGCACTCCAGCCTGGGTGACAGAGTGAGAGACTCCATCTCAAAAAAAAAAAAAAAAAGAAGATGAGCCCATGTCAGACAGGTGTCTCCAAATCCTCCTCTATTCTGGGGGAGCCACGGTGAGGGGGTCTGGCTCTCCATTAAAAAAACTGGTGTGGGCCAGGCATGGTGGCTCACACCTATAATTCCAGGACTTTGGGAGATGGAGGTAGGAGGATTGCTTGAGCCTAGGAGTTTGAGACCAGCTTGGGCAACATAGTGAGATCCCGTCTCTTAAAAAAAAAAAAAAAAATGTAGCTGGGCATGGTGGCATGCACCTGTGGTCCCAGCTACTTGGGAGGCTGAGGTAGGAGGATCACCTGAGCCTGGAGGTTGAGGCTGCAGTGAGCTGTGATGGCACCACTGCACTCCAGCTTGGACAACAGAAAAAAAAAACTGCTGTGAGAAAGGGTGGGAGGCAGTGTAGACCGGTGTGTGTAGAGCACTCTTTCTGGAAGCTTGACCGTGTGGGGTTGGAGAGAAGTGGGCGCAGCTGGCAGGCCACTAGGAATCAGCCCTGGAGGGGTTTTCTCCTCCTGGCAGGGGCGGCTGAGTCTGGTTCCAGGCTGAAGGCAGGTGCTGGTGGTGAGGAGAGGCCTGAGCTTCGGGGGCGGAAGCTGGACGCTGGGCTGGCCGTGAATGTGAGGAGCCTGCCGTTCCCTGGGCCTCCAGGGAAGGGGCTGGGTGGACCCTGAGGGAGGAGGCGAGGTGAGTGGCTCCTTCTTTCCCTGCCCTGAACCCCAGCCCTACCGTGTTTCCCACCCCAGGCCCACCTGTTCTGGGTTTCCACCTTGCGGGGAGCATGATTCTGCGTTTGTTGTGTGAAGCTGGGATCTTCCAGGAGGGCCAGGCCCCCGGGACTGGGAATGTCTATGCGAATGTCTGGAGATGAGATCCTGTAACCTGGGCCCACCAGCCTCCAACTGTCCTGAGCTCCTGTGTGCCAGGGTGGGCTCACAGTCTAATGGGGGACGCAGAGGGACAGACAGTGCTAGAGGCCATGGAGTGGGACTGGGGGAGGCAAATGTCTAGGGGGGGCGAATGTCTAAGGGCTAGGAGAGGGACACTCTTGGAAAAGACTGGCGACCACAGGGCCAGGCCCCGGCCCCACCCACACCTCCAGACAGCACCCTTCATGGTGTGCTCCTTGGCAAATCTCTTGGCCTGTTTTGGAGTTCAAAGGCGGTCCCACCCGCTCCCTGTGGTGTGGGAGGAGGAGGACTGGTCACTCAGCAGACATTTCCTACTGAGACCTTCTCCCGGCGGTGCTGCGTGGGGCTGGGAGCCCCGAACTTTGCTGCTGCCTCCAGCCACAGAGGGTCTGGAAACTGTCGAGGGGCCTTAGAGGCCCCTCTGGAGGGAGTAGCCGGCTCTGCCAGGCATGGGCTGTCAGGAGAAGGGTGGGGAGGTATGTGGTGGGGGCAGGGTCGTTGTGATGGCTGGAGAAGGTAGGCGGGAGGTCCAGGCAGGGGAACAGGACCGGGGAAGCTTGGACCGGCGCATCCAAGACTGATGTGCTTGGAAACTGCACACGAGACGGGGTGGGAGAGTGAAGAGTGGGGTTGCAAGGTTAGACTGGAGTCAGATTTGGGAGGAGCTACAGGAAGGATCGGGGCTGATGGCCCCACAGAACATCCTGGTGGCCTTGGTGGGTGGAAATGAAGTGGCATGGAGGTGGATGTGTTTCCATCTACTGTGTCGCCCCAGCCTGCCCCAGAAATACGAGGTCCCTCCTCCTGGGACACTGGGTGGCCTCTGCCTTGCTCCTCTCTGGCCAACTCACCCTCACCCTTCCAAGCCCGTCTCGGGAATTCCCTCCCCTTCACATCCCCTCCCACCACCATTAAAACAAGAACAGACCCTACCCTCCAACCACTCTGTGCACAATGCCTGGTACGGGGGAGGCTTAGAACATCTGTGGGCACATGGGCAGCTGCAGCGGGCGTCTGCTGGCAGGTGATTGTGGCTGAGAAGGAGGTCCCCAGGACTGGGGCTCCAGTGAAGCCCCTGGGGCAGGGATGAGGAAGCTGAGGCTGCTCCCGCCCTGAAGAGGAAGGCAAGAAGGCACCCAAGAGTGTTTCCGTGGGATCTGAGAACGGCCAGCTGCAGTGGGGAGGAAGGACAGGCCGCCGTGGGGCTGCGGGCAGGGAGGTTTCCCTGTGTGAGCCTAAGTGTCCCTTCTGCCCCTCGGGTGGGTATGCAGGTGAAGAGGGCTGACGCACACACCGTGCAGGGCTCAGCAAGGCTTTGCTGCCGTTCCATCCTGTGGGGACCCTGGCAGGCAGCCAGGGTCCAGGAACATGAAGGCATTCAAGAACGCAGGGAGGGGCTGCGGGATCCCGGGGCAGCCAGGGGCTGGGGAGGCAGGTGAGGGTCAGGAATGATTTCCCAAGGGTCAGAGCACCTGGGGAAACCAGCCAAGCACCGAAGGAAGTAGGGATGAGAGGGGGATGGGGGTCGCAGTGGGGCTGCAGGTCAGGGCACAGCGGGTGCAAATGCAGGGATTCCAGAGAGTTCCGGGAACTTCTGGGGATCCCCGGGTGGTTCTGTGGGCCTGGGGAGACCTCAGGCCTGGTGACAAAGGGCCTCACGTGTGGCGGGGGAGTCCCCTCAGAGGACCAGCAGGAGTGGGAAGGAGCTGGGCCTGCATCCCCTGCCCGCCTCTTCTCTTCATCCCCCACGCAGCTCCACGTGAGCCCTGACTCCTGCCTGCTTCTAAATCGGGCTTTGCTTTGTGATGGTGGCGGCAGCAGGCAACTGGGTGATGCCTTTAAAAATAAGGCTATTTGGAAAATTCCACTTTGGTGTGCTGTCACATGGAGCCCCCTCCCCAAGCGCTTTCTGTTTTCTTAGCACCTAGAGCCTCATGGCCTCCAGCACTGGGTGCCTCTTAGGAATCACTAAGCCACGGCCTCAGGGGATCCCCCAAGTCTCCTCCCCCAACCTCAGACCATGGGCTGTGGTCTTTGCAGGACCCATTGTTTCATTAAAACTTCTTTCTGGGCCAGCGCAGTGGCTCACGCCTGTAATCCCAGCACTTTGGGAGGCCAAGGCGGGCGGATCACGAGGTCAGGAGATCAAAACCATCCTGGCTAACACGGTGAAACCCCATCTCTACTAAAAATACAGAAAATTAGCCGCGCATGGTGGCAGGCGCCTGTAGTCCCAACTACTCTGGAGGCTGAGGCAGGAGAATGGCGTGAACCCGGAAGGCAGAGCTTGCAGTGAGTGGAGATCGCGCCACTGCACTCCAGCCTGGGTGACAGTGCGAGACTCCATTTCAGAAACAAACAAACAAACAAACAAAAAAACTTCTTTCTGGCCAGGCAGGCGCAGTGGCTCATACCTGTAATCCCAGCACTTTGGGAGGCCGAGGCAGGCAGATCACCTGGAGTCAGGAGTTTGAGACCAGCCTGACCAACATGGAGAAACCCCGTCTCTACTAAAAACACAAAATTAGCTGGACATGGTGGCGCATGCCTGTAATCCCAGCTACGCGGGAGGCTGAGGCAGGAGTATCACTTGAACCTGGGAGGTGGAGGTTGCGGTGAGCCAAGATTGCACCATTGCACTCCAGCCCACGCAACAAGAGCGAAACTCCGTCTCATAAAAAACAAAACAAAACGGCCGGGCGCGGTGGCTCAAGCCTGTAATCCCAGCACTTTGGGAGCCCGAGATGGGCGGATCACGAGGTCAGGAGATCGAGACCATCCTGGCTAACATGGTGAAACCCCGTCTCTACTAAAAAAATACAAAAAAAAAACTAGCCGGGCGAGGTGGTGGGCACCTGTAGTCCCAGCTACTCGGGGGGGGGGTTGGGGCGGGGGGTGAGGCAGGAGAATGGCGTAAACCCGGGAGGTGGAGCTTGCAGTGAGCTGAGATCTGGCCACTGCACTCCAGCCCGGGCGACAGAGCGAGACTCTGTCTCAAAACAAAACAAAACAAAACAAAAACAAACTGATTTCTCCCAATCAATTACTCGGGGTGCTCTGGGAATGAGTGGCCTTAGGTTTTGAGCCAGATCTACCTGTATTCAAGCGCCCCCAGTACAATGGAGGTGTCGGGGCTGAGATGCTGCGGAAGAGGGCAGGTCACACAGCCCAGCAGATGCACAGCTGTACTGTCCTCGCTCCCAGTAATGGCGAGGGCTGTTTGGCCCGGTATTGATTCCTTAACCTCCTGGAGCTCGAGTTTTCTCATTCATAAAATGGAAGCAGTACTTGTCTTGCTTCTCTCGGCCTTGGGGACCCTTGTCTGATGGCCCCAGGTTCCTATGCTTCTCTAGGCCTGCTGGTTACCCATCAGTGAGCACAGCATATAGCATAAATACAGCATATGTTTGTTGGGAGCAAATTTAAAAGTAAAAAAATACAAGCAGGCTGGGCGCGGTGACTATTGCCTGTAATCCTAGCACTTTGGGAGGCCAAGGTCGGTGGATCACTTAAGTTCAGGAGTTTGAAATTACTCTGAGCAACGTAGCAAAACCCTGTCTCTACAAAAAAAACAAAAACAAAAAACAGGCCGGGCGCGGTGGCTCACGCCTATAATCCGAATACTTTGGGAGGCGAAGCAGGTGGATCACCTGAGGTCAGGAGTTCAAGACCAACCTGGTCAACATGATGAAACCCTGTCTCTGCTAAAAATATAAAAACTAGCCAGGTGTGGTGGTGCGCATCTGTAACCCCACTTACTGGGAGGCTGAGGCAGGAGAATTGCCTGAATCTGGGAGCCAGAGGTTGCAGGGAGCTGAGATCGCACCATTGCACGCCAGCCTGGATGACAAAGCAAGACTCCATCTGAAACAAAAAAATAATAATAATTAGCCAGGGCACATCTATAGTCCTAGCTACTTGGGAGGCTGAGGTGGGAGGATCACTTGAGCCTGGGAGGCAGAGGTTGCAGCGAGCACTGCACTCCAGCCTGGGCGACAGAGCAAGACCCTGTCTCAAAAACAACAACAAAAATGGAAAATTCAGATGTGTCCAAAAAAGAAACTACATTGTACTTGTAATACTGCTTTCTTTTCTTTTTTTTTTTTTTTTTGAGACGGAGTCTCGCTCTGTCGCCCAGGCTGGACTGCAGTGGCCAGATCTCAGCTCACTGCAAGCTCCGCCTCCCGTGTTTTTTACGCCATTCTCTTCCTCAGCTTCCCGAGTAGCTGGGACTACAGGCGGCCGCCACCTCGCCCGGCTAGTTTTTTGTATTTTTTAGTAGAGACGGGGGTTTCACCGTGTTAGCCAGGATGGTCTTGATCTCCTGACCTTGTGATCCGCCCCTCTCGGCCTCCCAAAGTGCTGGATTACAGGCTTGAGCCACCACGCCCGGCCTGTAATACTGCTTTCTAGAGGTAACCACTGAAATACGGGTACACTTCCTTTCAGTCATTGTTTTCCACATTATGCACATCATGAGTTGGAGCTTTGGAGCTTCCTGATCTGCAGCTTATGAGTGGTGCCAGCAACCTCTCTGAGCTTCAGTTTTCTCATCTCTGAAAAGGAGCTTAAAAAACATTCCCTAAGCCAGGCACGGTGGCTCACGCCTGTAATCCCAGCACTCTGGGAGGCCAAGGTAGGAGAATGTCTTTAGCTCGAGAGTTTGAGACCAGCCTGGGCAACAAAGGCAGGCCTGATCTCTACAAAAAATAAAACATTAACTAGGCATGGTGGTGTGCCTCTGTAGTCTCACCTACTGGCGAGGCTGAGGTGGGAGGATTGTGTGAGCCCCGGAGTTCAAGGCTGCAGTGAGCAGCTGTGATTGTGCCACTGCACTCCAGCCTGGGTGACAGAGCCAGACCCTGTCTCAAACACAACAACAACGGAAAAGGCCCGCAGGCAGCAGATACTTGCCTGAGCTGCGATGCCCATGTTGGTGTTTCTTCTCATCTTCTTTGATTGCTGTGAATGGAGTGCATTCACATACTTTGATTACACTGGAGGGTGACTCTTTTAGCTTTTGCATTTCCGCATTTCCTCAGTGTTCTCAATTCCTTTTTTTTTTTTTTTTTTTTGAGATGGAATCTTGCTTTGCTGCCGGGCTGGAGTGCCGTGGCACGATCTCGGCTCACTGCAACCTCTGCCTCCCGGGTTCAAGGGATTCTCCTGCCTCAGCCTCCTGAGTAGCTGGGATTACAGGCGCCCGCCACCACATCTGGCTAATTTTTGTATTTTTAGTAGAGATGGGGTTTCACCATGTTGGCCAGGTTGGTCTTGAACTCCTGACCTCGTGATCCACCCGCCTTGGCCTCCCAAAGTGCTGGGACTACAGGTGTGAGCCACCACGCCCAGCTCAATTCTTTAAAGATCTTTCTGATGGCTCCTTTTGAGTTACTCCATTCCCTTCCCTCGTTGCTGGACATGTACATTATGTCCATGTTACTTTTGTAACATAAGACTGCTCCCATTTTATGAATGGTAAAACTGTGGTGAACATTTTTTGACGACAGTCTGCCTCAGTTTGGGGATAATTTTATATAAGGATGGCTCCCTTCAGTTCTGTTATGAGACCGAAGGGATTCTGTGTGTTACAATGTTTTGTTCGTGCCTCCTTTTGCGGTACCCACGCCTTTGCCCTGTGGTGAATGTGCGGCTACTAGGAGTTCCACCTCCCTGAATTTGCTGCTCAGAATGGACTGCAAGCTAGGACACAAGCAATTGCCTTTATTAACTGTGAGACGCCAGCGGCTGGGCTCTGGTGTGTGGGCCTGAGTGCTGCTGCTTGCTACCAAGTGCAGAGGTTCTCGGCGGCTCCCCTGCTAATTTGGCACTTTGCCATTTCTGTGGCTCTTGCTGTCTTCTGTGTGCCTGAGGTTGCTGATCTCTAGCCATCTGGGCTATTCCTGCCTTTATTTTTTTTCCTCATACTGCTCAATTTCCAGAACCAACAAGAGAAACCTTAATTCCAGGCATTGTGTCCTAAAAAATGAGAAGTCCTGTCTCCATGGTGAAGGAGATGACACTCCAAGTTATGAAGGCAGAAAGGATCTGCTTCTTTATGGACTCCTGAGAGCCCTTGGGCCAAAGGGAAGCTCTTTTGAAAGAAATTAATGCTTCTCAATCTGCCCCTGCTCCATAGGGATAGGCCCATTGCCCAGTTGAGCTCCTTGTGTGGCATCACAGCTGCTGTTACTTTTATTCATGCTGTCGCCCTTGGTGACTCTGAACAGGAACCGAGGCAAGGGGATTGGGAAGGAGGATGGAGACTGGGTAGCAGCTTCTGGACGCGGGGGTTGAGCTGGGAGCCCTGGGCTAAGTGACCTCACTGCCTGGTGCCTCTTTCCTTGCCTGGAAAAGGAGAATCCAGGTGTCAGCTTGGCAGCTTGTGTGGATCAACTGTGATAATAGAGGTGAATCAGCCAGCACAGCCCAGGGCACCTGGGATGACTCCAGGTAGAGACACAGGTACCAGCAAGAGTCACGCACCCATTCCACAACGGAGCTCACATCTAGGGGCTAAGGAAGACCTGGGACAAAAATGTGTGTTGGGGAAACTAGATGGATCCCCGGTATCTCCTGAGATGCAGGCGCGCTCGGCAGGGCAGGAGGCCTCTGGCCTCGTTGTGTGCACACCTCCCACCGCCCCTGAGCTTGGGCCATTCCTCACACCTCTCTGTGGGCCTCAGTTCTCCCTCTGAATAGTCAGAGGGGACCTGATGTTCTCTAAGGGTCCTGCCAGCTCTCACACCTGTTGATGACTCTCCTGGGACATGCCTCTGGTCAGATAACCATTTTCCTTGCAAGTGGACGAGGCTGCATTTTTCTTTTCTTTTCTTTTCTTTTTGAGACAGGGTCTCGCTCTGTCACCCAAGCTGGAGTGCAGTGGTGTGATCTTGGCTCCCTGCAACCTCCGCCTCCCCAGCTCAAGCGATCCTCCTGCCTCAGTCTCCCAAGTAGCTGGGACTACAGGTGTGTGCCACCAAGCCCAGCTAATTTTTGTATTATTATTATTTTTTTTTTTGTAGATGGGGGGTTTTGCCATGTCACCCAGGCTGGTCTTGAACTCCTGGACTCAAGACATCTGCCCACCCTGGCCTCCCAAAGTGCTGGGATTATAGCATGAGCCACAGTGCAGGGCCAAGGCTGCATTTTTAAGATGCCACCTCTGTCTGTCCTGGAAGCCCTTAAACAGCAGGAGTTGTGGGCTGTGGGTCACCCTGGTGTCCCTAGCACCCAGCACGAGCGGCCACCGAGTGGGTGCTCAGGGCTGGCTTCCATGGACACTGAACACCCTGGGAAAGGCATTCCCCTCCCCAACTCCAAGGTGAGCTGGCCCCTCCTGCCTAGCAAACTTCGGAAGGCTCCGAGGTCAGGCTGGAAAAGGTCCCTCAATGGGGTGTCTGAGGAGAGGGGGGCGTCCTAAGAGTTCTCCAAACATGCTAGATACTGTCATTTCATTTAGACTTGTTTAAACCTCACTACAACTCAACTTGGGAGGTGGAGACGCCATGTTTCTTGTACATATGGGAGGGTCGGGGTGGAGCAGGGAAGGCTTCCTGGAGACCTGAGGAGTTAGCCAGCCGGGGGGCTCCCATGCATAGGTCCTTTGCCAGGAACGGATGAGAGGGAGCTAAGAGGCCTGGCTTTTGTCCACACTAAGGGATGGCTTTACTTGGGGGAGATAATCCTTCTGGAAACCTCAGGTAGAGTCTGCATGGGGAATGAGATGGCTTCATCTAGCTAGTTACGATGGGGGTCGACGCCCAAGGACCAGTTTAGCAGTCAGCAGAGCTGAGATCCAGGGCTTACTGCCCTGATCCCGGGATTACCTGCACATCAGAGATGAAGGTGAGGGAGGTGCTAAGAGGTGAAGTGGCCACCCACAGCCACATGGCTAAATCCTGTTCGCCATGTTCTTAATTTTGTCAGACTCAAATTGCAATGAAAATTTGTCTAGAACATGTCTGGGCGCTGAGGGCAACAGGTAAGGCGTGGGCCAAATCACGCTGCGGGTGCAGGTGATGACAGGCTCCAGGAGAGAAGTGGTGGGCACAGCAGGACGGCCAGTGAGGAAAAGGCAGGCAGAGGGCGCCAGGTGCAAATCTGCAGGACCACAGACTTTGGTTCTGGATACAGAACAATGGTTCCTTGTCATTGTAGGGCTTTAGACCCTAAGACTCAGAATTAGGGCTGGAAGGGATTTGGGAGCCCCAAGCAGATCTATTAATCCAACGCATTAAATTGCTAATTAAGTCACGACTGAAGCAGTCTGTACTTTTCCACTAGGGTTTACTTAGAAAAAGCTGGGGAGGCCTTGTTTTAAGAGGTATGAAGGAGGCCTCATATTATTTTTACTTAAAACCCACAGAAATTTAAGCATTTATAAAGCTTCTATGATGCAGCACTGCGAGGGATGTTAATGTTTGCTTTCAAGAGATGGCCTTTAAAAATCCCTCTTGCTTCTGCGTCATATCTCATAGATGGTGACGGTTTTTACAGCCACGAGCTGGAGGGGAGACCCAAGTGCGGGGTTCCCTAGCCCGTCCCTAAAGACCGCAGCAGAGACAAATCTTCCATTTCATGCTTCCAGATGCTTCCTGTAATGGGAAAACTCCTCCTGCCCCTGACCTTTCTGAGTGGCTAAGTCTTCCGTTAGATTGGGCTGTAGTCAGTCTCTCCCGGGTTTCCTCTCTGGCAATTTATCTGTCAGTGACAACCCTCAGGGCTCCTGGCTGGCAGGAGCCAAAGCCAAGTGGAAATCCAGGCCTTCTGGCTCCCAGCGCTGGGTCTCTCCTCTTGCCCTCAAGTCCCCAGAATCTAAGGACAACCCAATAAACAGTCAAATACCTACTATTTGCCAGGTCCAGGGAAAATAGCAGTAAACAAGATAATCCCGGCTTTCCTCATGGAACCCACAGTCTAGAAGGGGAATGAAGACCCAGTGCCCGTCAACAGGGGCTTCTCACTGTCTACCAGCTCGTGGAGGGCCCTGGGGCAGGGAACCCGGTTTCTGCCCCTCTCAGCTACTGACCCACCCGGGTCCTTGGGCGGAGGGCTTCATCTCTGAGTTTGTATCCTGTTTTGTACAATGGCTCTGATCATAGATCCCGTCTCTGGAGTTTGTGAAATGTTGAGGCCAAAAATGCAGATAACGCCAGGCCAGTGGCTTCCAAATCCGCGTGCACATTACACAGCTTCCCAAACTGATGATGCTTCCATCTCATCTTCAGAGACTGTGACTTAATCGGCCTGGGCTTCGGAATATGAAGTCTGCAGGCAATGCTAAAGGGCAGACCAGTTTGGGAACTGCAGCGCCAGGCGCCGTGTCACTGCGCGATAACAGAGAACGTTCGGAAAAGCCCTTTATAGATTGATACTGAGGCCGGCTGGGAGGACGCCACGGCGCCGCTCCCAAGACCACCGCGGCGGGGCCTGAGCTCCGGTGTCACGCAGACCTTCCTTTCCGCGGCGGGGCCCGGGCCGTCTCTCCCGCACACCGGCCGGGACAGGGGCGCCCCATCGATGCGCTCCGCCGCTCGGCTCCCTACGCCTGAGCCCTGCCCGCTCGAGCCCCTTCCCCCTCCCGGCCGCTTCCCACTTCCAAGATGGCTGCGGGTGCAGCCGAACAGGTAAGGGGGCCCCTGTCGGATGTCCGCGGGGGCTCTGCGGGCACAAAGGCCCGTTCAAGGCAGTCCCTCGCCACTCCGGTTGGTTCTCGGGAGAAAAAAGGGCTAGCGACGCCGCTCCGGAGGCCCGCGGCGGGCGGCCCCCGGAAGAGGGACAGTCGGGCGAGCGCCGAGCTCTAGACGCGCCGGCACGGGCGGAAGAGCGGGCGCCGGCAGGCAGGGGCGGGGCCCAAGTGCGTGGGGGCGTGTCCAGGGGGCGGGTGAGGGGGCGGGGCGAAGCGAGGGTGCGCGCCGCTGTTCGCCGCGGGGTGCTCGCGCGCACCTGCGGGCCGGACCCGCTGCCTACCGCGCGCCCGGCGTCTTCGCAGCGCGAGTTGCGGGTCCTGCGGGGCCTGGGCTGCGGGCCCGCGGGTCCCGGGGATGGCGTCGGAGCCGCGCTAACTCCGGTACTGAGAGCCTCCCGCGGGGGACGGGCCGCGGGCCGCGGGCCGCGAGGGAGGGCAGGGCGCTCGGGCCGCCACCTGCTGCAGCGCCGGCCGAGGCGGGGAGCGGCCCGGGCGAGGCGGGTCGCCGGACGCGGGTCCTGCTGGGTGTCCCTCGCCGCGCGGCCGCGGCTCCTGCACGCCAGGGCAGCGCGTGCGTGGCGCCGGGGGTGCTGTCGCGGGGCCTTCGGGGCTGGGGCGACACTCGAGACTCTGCGGCCCTCGCGGAGGCGCGCGCTGTGTCCCGCTCCTTTCCCGGAACTTGACGAAAAGTTTTCCTCCTCCGACGCGAGGCTCCCGGCCTGAGAGGAGGCGGCTGGGTGCGCCAGACCCCGACCCCGGAGTCCCCTTCCACCCCGGACGCTCAGTCCCCGGGCTGCGGACCCTCCTCCTTGGAGCCCCTGACCCCCCTTTCATCTCGGACGCCTCTACCCTTGGAGTCCCTGATCCGCGGAATCCCCTTTCATCTCGGAGCCCAGACCTCCTTGGACCTCCACCCCACGCGAACCTGTCCCTGGGCTAGGGAATCCCCCTGCCTCCGCCTCGGAGACTCCCATTCCCGGGCCGCTGAGACCCTGGCCCGGGGACCCTCTCGGGGCCGGGGTAGCTGCCTTGAGGAGGGAGTCCAGGGAGTCCTGGCCCCCTCCCGCCAGGAGCCTCTCTAGGCTGTAGGGCCCGGCCCTGATGGGAATGGCTGGTCAGGAGGATAGGGGAATGACCCTGCGGGTCCCCGAGTGACCGCGCCTGAGCAGGCCACGTGAGGTCGTTTCTGTCTTAAAGTTACATAGGACGCCGTTTTCCCCAGCGTGGAATTGGAAGTTTTGCTTGGAAAGGTTTTATAGGCACTGGTGCATTTTGCCCCTACTGGAGGCCCCTGGGCATCACCTTGGTTATTTCACGCAGTGAGGCTAGCTGAGGAGGGTAGTCGTGGTGGGGTCTTGGGGACAAAATGCTCACTGTCTTGCCCCCAGTATTGTAGGATGTTAGCACCTGGTTACTGTCTTGTCTGGCTTTTATAGAGGTGGGTTGCCTGTTGGAAACTGGCAGTCGCTTTGCCTGGACTGGGCTAGTCCTTACAGCAGTCTTAGAACACTTCCTGTTGCCCAGTTCATCTGGCCAGTACCAACCCATATCTCAGTTTGGGTATGGCTTCCCCCCTCCGACCAACCCTCTTACTGCTTCTTTGCTGTGTGTTTGACCCCTTGAGATTGTGGGCTCCACAATCCTAATGAGATCTCCAGTCCTACTGAGAACCTGGCATGAACTTGGTGCTCAGGGTCATTGGGCGAAAACACCTTTTGGGAAACATCAAGGGTGTCAGCTGAGACTAAGGGAGACAGAGTAACTGGCTTGGAGCCACCCAGATGGGGAGAGGCAGAGATGGGATTCAAACTGAGGCAGGCTACTGGGCCAGGCTCTGCTCACCTCGGTGTCCTCCGCTGTCCCAGCTCTTTGCACCGAGCTGGGCTTGATTCCTGTTTGTACAACTAAGTTTTCACCGTCTGCCCCCAGCCTACCCTCTCATATTCAGCCTGGGCTCTGCCTCGCCTGGCTTCTGCTGTTCCCCTGTGCTCCTTTAGCCCCTGCAGTTCCTCAGCATTGGGTGTGCTGTCTCCGCCCCATTCCCTGTTTAGTGAGTGAATTCCTGTCTTTCATGCCTCCACCTTCCCTCCTCTACTCTGGGTTGATTCCTTAGCTGGTGCACTGTAGAAGGCCTCTCTCAAAGTCAGAGCAGCTTGTTTGAATCTCTCTCCCCCATTGGTCAGAGCTTCTAACCTTGAGTCCCAGCCTCAGCACGGGATGCCTGCCCTGCAGGTCCGCGGTGGCTTGGGAAGTCTTTGAGACCTTGGAAAAGATTTGTTGTCAGTATAAACATTAATACATAGAGAATACAAGAGGATTTTAGGAAGGTGAATATGTGTTTGTTAACTTAAAAAATTTTTTTTTTTAGAGATGGGGTCATGCTATGTTGTCCAGACTGGATCTGAATTCCTGGGCTCAAGCGATTCTCCCGAGGAGCTGTGGTTGCAGGAACGCACCACCATGACTAGCTGAACGTGTGTTTTAGGACTGTGTATAAATAAAGTTTTGGCCGGGCGCAATGGCTAACGCCTGTAATCCCAGCACTTTGGGAGGCTGAGGTGGGTGGATCACAAGGTCAGGAGATTGAGACCATCCTGGCCAACATGGTGAAACCCCGTCTATACTAAAACTACAAAAATTAGCTGGGTGTGGCAATGCATGCCTGTAATCCTAGCTACTCGGGAGGCTGAGGCAGGAGAATTACTTGAACCCAGGAGATGGAGGTTGCAGTGAGCCAAGATCGTACCACTGCACTCCAGCCTAGTAACAGAACTAGACTCCGTCTCAAAAAAAAAAAAAGGAAAAAAAGAAAGTTTCTTGGGCCCGAGTGGTTTAGAATTCTTGATTGTCCATCTGGAAGGCTCTCAGGGACTGGTCTGCTTGACTAGTCACTTGATTTTAAAGATAGGGAAGTTGAGGCCCAGAGCCCCGTCAGTATCACACAGCAGGTGTGAGGAGAGAGACTGGTGACAGGAAGAAGCTGTACTTTGTGGCCTTGTAGACACAGACTGGCTGTGTCTGGCCTTGCTTATGCAAATGGTTGCTAAAATAGTGGGGCTGAGTTGGCTCGCCCTATCCGTGTCCAGGAAAGGATAACACCAGCCAACATTTTCTAAGGCTTACCCTGTGCCAGGCACGATTTTAAGGACTTTATGTGGATTTCTTCCCCTAATCTTGTCAACTGCCTAACCGGATAGGGTCTCTTATTGTCTTCATTTTGCTGCAAGGAAAGAAACCAAGGTGCAGGGAAGTTAAGAAATGAGTCCAAGCTCACACAGCTAGTGAGCAAAGGAGCTGGGACTTGAACCCAGGCAGCCTGCTGCTGGAACCTGCATTATTTTTTCCCTCCTGTTTATTTTGTTTCTTTTTTTGTTTTGTTCTGTTCTATTCTATTTTTTGAGACGGCATTTCACTCTTGTCGACCAGGCTGGAGTGCAATGGCATGATCTCAGCTCACTGCAACCTTTGCCTCCCAGGTTCAAGTGATTCTCCTGCCTCAGCCTCTAGAGTAGCTGGGATTACAGGCATGTGCCACCAGGCCTGGCTAATTTTGTATTTTTATTGGAGATTCGCCATAGTGGAGTTTTGCCATATTGGCCAGGCTGGTTTTGAACCTCTGACTTCAGGTGATCCACCTGCTTCGGCCTCCCAAAGTGCTGGGATTACAGGCGTGAACCACCACGCCTGGCCTATTTTATTTTTAAAACTTCGTATGAAGCCTGACATATATACACGGAAGTGTAAGAATGGTTAAGTATTCAGCTTATCAATGATCAGGGTTATTGGGTGAATACACCTTTTGGCAACATTAAAGGAGCTGAGAGGAAGGGGGATAATGTTTAGGGACTGTATTCATAAGTATGCCAGCAGGCCATGTATGAACTTTGATGTCAGATCTGGTTTGAACTCGGTTTCTGTTGCTGTGTGACCTTGGGTGTGTAACTTAGCCTCTCTGAATCCCATAGTTTCTTCAGTACCCTTGGCAGGCTTGTGATTATTAGAGCATGTAATGGCTCCCTGCATGTTTGGTGCATGCTAAATGCTCAGTAAATGATTTCTCTTATTAATAATTAAGATTATAAACTATATCGGCTTTAAGTAGTCTAAATATCTTCCTAATGTATCATTTGCCTCCCAGTCACTTCACAAGTACTTGGGAAAATTAGTTAATTAGTAATTTACCAAATCACTAAGTGAAGCTGGAACATTTTGCATTGAATGTCTTTAATTTAAAATGTCCCGGCCAGGCACCCTTGGCTCTTGTCTCTAATCCCAGCAGTTTGGGAGGTTGAGCGGGGGTGGATCACTTGAGCTCAGGAGTTCAAGACCAGCCTGGGCAACATGGTGAAACCCTACAAAAAAAAAAAAAAAAATTAGCTGGGTGGGTGTGGTGGCATGCGCCTTGTGGTCCCAGCCACTCAGGATGCTGAGGTGGGAGGCTCGCTTGAGCCTGGGAGGCAGAGGTTGCAGTGAACCAAGATCATACAACTGTACTCCAGCCTAGGTGACAGAGACCCCATCTCAAAAAAAAAAGTTCCACCTGTGCCTTTAATCATAACCAGTGGTCAGTGTAAGTTAAGAGCTCCTTAGGGTTGTGAAGGAGCCTTTGAGGACCCTGAACAGTAACCCCAGTTTCTGCCTGGTTTGCTGAAACATACATGGGCTGGAACTTAAACAGCGTTGTGTTAAGTTCCAAGTGTCTGAAAGTTGCCACTCACCCTCTGGAGGAATATGTGAGCTTCTAGGAAATTTTTTTCAGGACTATTATCCTAAAGAATCACCCATTTAAAAGCCAAACTACTTTTATAGTGGCCTTTTCCATTTTACATAATGCAAATCAATCCATTGTTTTAGGCCGCGTGTGTAGCAGTGGAAAGAGTAAGTACCCCGGCTACTCAGGCTAGCCCAGCACAGCTCTGTTATTATGCAGCACCCTTTAGACCTCAGTCTTCTGTCAGCTCTTTGGATGGTTGTGGAGGTGACAGAACTAGTGGATATAAACATGGAACGCAGTGCCTGATGTGTCGTCTGCGCTTGGGGAGCGGAGGCAGCTGCTCATGTTCGTGAGCCTGAAGCGTCCAGTCCTTTCTGCCAGAGCCAGGACTTGAATTAAAAAAGAGAAAGAGGCCAGGCGCGGTGGCTCAAGCCTGTAATCCCAGCACTTTGGGAGGCCGAGACGGGCGGATCACGAGGTCAGGAGATCGAGACCATCCTGGCTAATACAGTGAAACCCCCGTCTCTACTAAAAAATACAAAAAACTAGCCGGGCGAGGTGGCGGACGCCTGTAGTCCCAGTTATTGGGAGGCTGAGGCAGGAGAATGGCGTAAACCCGGGAGGTGGAGCTTGCAGTGAGCTATGATCCGGCCACTGCACTCCAGCCTGGGCGGCAGAGCAACACTCCGTCTCAAAAAAAAAAAAAAAAAAAAGAGAGAAATTGGCCAGGTTCAGTGGTTCACATCTGTAATCCCAGCACTTTGGGAGGCTGAGGTGGGCGGATCACTTTAGGTCAAGAGTTTGAGACCAGCCTGGCCAACATGGTGAAACCCTGGCTCTACTAAAAATACAAAAATTAGCTGGGCGTGATGGCAGGCGCCTGTAATCCCAGGACTCTGGGAGGCCGAGGTGGGCAGATCACTTGAGGTCAGGAGTTCAAAACCAGTCTGGCCAACATGGTGAAACCCCATCTCTACTAAAAAAAAATAAAAATGCAAAAAATTAGCCAGATGTGGTGGTGGGCGCCCGTAATCCCAGCTACTCGGGAGGCTAAAGCAGGAGAATTACTTGAACCCGGGTGGCGGAGGTTGCAGTGAGCCGAGATTGTGTCACTGCACTCCAGCCTGGGCAACAAGAGTGAAGCTCTGTCTCAGGAAAAAAAAAATGTATATATATGTAATCCAGAAGTCACTGGGCGCAGTGGCTCACGCCTGTAATCCCAGCACTTTGGGAGGCCGAGGTGGGCGGATCACGAGGTCAGAAGATCAAGACCATCCTGGCTAACATGGTGAAACCCCGTCTCTACTAAAAATACAAAAAAAAAAAAAAAGTTAACCGGGCGTGGTGGTGGGCCCCTGTGGTCCTAGCTACTCGGGAGGCTGAGGCAGGAGAATAGTGTAAACCTGGGAGGCGGAGCTGGCAATGAGCTGAGATTGCGCCACTGCACTCCAGCCTGGGTGACAGAGCAAGATTCTGTCTCAAAAAAAAAAAAGAATCCAGAAGTCAGTGGCCAGGGCTGGGTTGATGGCAGGCTTGGCAGCAAAGGTGAACACACCGCCCTTTGAGGATCAGATAGGACAGTGGTGCCCCCTTGCCACTGGGGTTTGAAGAAGCAGCTGTCCTGTGGAGCGTCCAGAGAGGAGCCGGGACAGGGAGGGCTTTGTGCTCCAGTCCTGGGAAGAGGCTGCCCGTGGATGTCTACACAGACGGCAGCGTGCCTTCTCCCTGAAGCCGCTAAGTAGATGTTTTTACCCCGTGGGAACACACCTAGATCGTTTGGTTTGGCCTTTGTAAACAGTTGCTTTTATTTATGAAGACTTGGGTCAAGACCAAGGAGGAGAAAATCAAGCAGTTGTTTCTAGACGGGATTGTTTTCCAAAGCCCCATGCAGAGTCACTGGCAGAGCTACCCTCCGCTTTCTGACTTGTATTGAAGTGAGGATTGTGGCTCTGGTGGAGTGACAGTTGATTGAATCCCTCGGGGGCTACTGTCCTCTTTACTTCCTGCAGAACTGAGTCTTGTGACAGGTAGATACAATTCAGATGGCCTTGTTGCATGGAATGGAAACAGTCTTTCTCTTATCCATACTTCACATCTTGTCTTTCTGTTGGCCGGAAAGTGATGACTCATCACCATTTGACTTGGGTTCAGTGCCTACCATGGCAGGGTGCTGGGCCAGGCGCTGGATCCGTTCCTCCTGGGCCTACCTAGGGGTGCGTGCTGCAAGGGGATGCTGTCACTAGGACGTTAGTGATTGGGACTTTGGAAAACACCTGTCAAGGGAGGAGATTTCACTTTCCTGACCATCATGTGTTGACAGCGTTCCTCACCATCTGGTCTAGCCTCTAACCAGTGTGTAGGCTGGTCACTGCTCAGCTGCTGGTGTGCACTCTCCGGGAACTTGGTGGCTGGAGATTTCTTCCTCGTAGTCTTACCTCCAGCTCTCACCGAGTTCTTGGAACATAATCCAGCTCTCAGCAGATGTTTCTTGGATGGGACTGTCCCTGAAATCTGCCCACTTAAAACCTCAGTTGTTAGTAGTAATTAATTCAGCAAGTAGATTTTTGAAACCTTAATCCATGCCAGGCATTTAACCAGAGAATAGTTCCCAGAAATGATTAGAGCTGTGCCTGCCTGAAGCTGAGAATCCGGTGGGAAGAGCGACCTGAGAACAGCCGTAAGATCGCTGTTTCAGGCAGGGTGTGGCCAAAAGGAGCCTAGGAGGAAGGAGGCCTGGCAGCTTTCTGGGAGAGGCAGGGAAGGCTTTTCAGAGGAGGTGGCCTTTGAAAACACCAATTGAGTGTCTCCTTGTGCCACACCCTACCGGGGCTCTGAGGCCCCTGATGGCCTACCTGAGGAGGGCACCCCAGGTGGTGGTGAGTAGGGCTGAATGGGCTAGTGGTGGGGGCAGGTAGGTGGCCGGGTGCAACTGCACAAGGCTGGAGAGGCAGGCAGAGACGGATCAGGAGGGCCCTGGGTGCTGGCTTGGGGAATTCAGGCTTAGTTTGTCTTCTATAAACCTGGACTTGGAGGCAGGCCATCTGCAGTTGGTCTCCTGGCCGGCGTCCAGAGTCCACCCATGAGCCTTGTCTCAGAAGCACACACCTTGTTTGTACAACTTCCCCTATGAAGGGTACTATCAGGTGGCAGGTGGCCTGGAGTGCAGCTTCTGCCCTAGTGGCACCAGGCGGAAGTGCTTGAGGACAGGTGGCCTTGGCCCTTGCAGAGTTTGGTTTTAAAGTGTGTTGCAAGCGGAAGTACTTTTTCCCTTTTAGGCTTATTTCCCTGAAGACTGACGCCCTGTTCTGAGGTTTAAGAAACTTAACTGGACTTGGGACCAACAAAGACCTCAAAGTTGGCTCAACTTCTCCATAGGAGAGGCCCTCTGTCTGCTGTCCCTGGCCCCCCCACGGCAGAGGAGAGGAGCAGAGAAAGGTTTTCTTTCTCGACTTAAAGCCGGATGGCTTTGGGCTCTGCCAGACCTTACTTCCTTCTTCCTGTGCTTTCTTCTTGGCGGCAATTCAGGGAAGGGTCCTTGGATTGCCTTGAATGAAATCCTATAGTTTCACCAAAATGGTTTCCAATTCCAGACGTGAGTGATGCCTTCTGTTTACCCAGGCACTGATTTTCCTAGGAAGGATATACTTTTTTGTGTTCCTGTCTACTCTATCATCAGAATTTGCATCCTAACCTGCATCTCTTTTGTGGCTTACATTTGTGTTTTGCTGTACTAGGAAATAAAGGGAAGCAGCACGTTCACTGGACACCTACTGTGTGTCAGTTAGGGGCTGGGTTTGCCGGTGCCTTCACCAGACCTTCTCATTTCTTTTGTCCTCAGACCAGCCTGTGAGCTATAGGGTATTGTCCCATTTTACTGCTGAGGAAGAGGGAAGTTGAGGCTCAGAAGGGTTAGGCACCTCATTTAAGGTCGCCTTACCTGGCAAGTGGCAGAGCCAGAATTTCAGCGGGGCCTGCAAGAGGCCCTCAGCTGTGTTTAGCGTGAGGATTTCCTCTTACATGTGTGGCTTTTTGCCAGTTTGGTCTGTTAGAGTGTTGATGGTGTTTTGATAATTTGAATGACCTTGACATTGTCAAAGATGAGCTCTTAGCTGTGTGCTGAAAATGTTTCTTACTCTATTTTCCTTTTAATTAAAGTGTACGTAGAACTTCTAAATTGGTATACATTTGAATCGACCTGGATTATATCTTACTTTTGTGAATTCTGTTGTTTCCTAACATAGAAGCTTGAGGGATTCTTCCTGAGCAGGGGACACACAGAGGGTCTGCAGTGGCCCTGCCTTGGAGGGCTCATGGCTCTGGGGAAGAGCAGGGACAGCTGTGAAACACTGAAAACGTGTTCACGTCTGGGGAGGTGATGTCCGGATTCTTTCAGATCATGCCCTGAGTTTTTGCTCTATAGGTTGGAGAAACATTTTATTTTTTGCAGCACCTAGGTAATTTCACCTTTATTTTTTTTAGACGGAGTTTCGCTCTTGTTTGCACAGGCTGGAGTGCAGTGGCATGATTTCAGCTCACTGCAACCTCCACCTCTCGGGTTCGAGCTATTCTGCTGCCTCAGCTTCCCAAGTAGCTAGGATTACAGGCATGCACCACCATGCCTGGCTAATTTTGTATTTTTAGTAGAGACAGGGTTTCACCATATTGGTCAGGCTGGTCTCGAACTCCTGACCTCAGGTGATCCGCCCGCCTCAACCTCCCAAAGTTCTGGGTTTACAGGCATGAGCCACCATGCTGGCCTATAAATTCATTTTTGTATTAAACTCTACTTTTGTCTGTACTTTTGCCTTAGTGTAGTACAGTGTGGTTCTAATTTCTAAGAAAAATTGATTATCAATTACTGTAACACTGTGATTAAATAATCCTCCCTTACTCACAGGATCGTATTTCAAGTTTTTATTTTTTATATTTATTTATATTTATTTATTTATTTATTTATTTATTTTGAGATGGAGTCTCGCTCTGTCACCCAGGCTGGAGTGCAGTGGTGCTATCTTGGTTCACTGTAACCTCTGCCTCCCGGGTTCAAGCGATTCTCCTGCCTCAGCCTCCTGAGTAGCTGAGATTACAGGCGTGCACCACCACACCCAGCTAATTTTGTATTTTTAGTTGGGGGACATTTCACCATGTTGGTCAGGCTGGTCTTGAACTCCTGACCTTGTGATCTGCCCGCCTTGGCCTCCCAAAGTACTGGGATTACAGGCATGAGCCACCGTGCCTGGCCTATTTATTTATTTTGAAACAAGGTCTCGCTGTGTTGCCCAGGCTGGAGTGCCATGGCGCTGTCATAGCTTACTACAGTCTTGAACTCCTGGACTCGAGATCTTCCTGCCTCAGCCTTCTCAGTAGCTGGGACTACAGGTGTGCACTACCATGCCTGGCTAATTTTTACTTTTGGTAGAGATGGGGGTCTCACTGTGTTGCCCAGGCTGAATCAGATATTTATATGTAGTTGAGTCTATTTCTGAATTCTGCATTTCATTTCATTCCTTCACATTTCTATTTTTGCCTCAGCGCTGCACTCTTACTGGCTCCTTCAGTTTCTGGGAAGGAGGGAGATTACTCCCCTCCCTGTCTCTCCTTTGTTTTTCTGGAGACAGAATTGTGCCCTGTTACCCAGGCTGGAGTGCAATGGTGATCATAGCTCATTGCAGCCTTGAACTCCTGGGCTCCAAGTGGTTCTCCTGCCCCAGCCTCCTGAGTAACTGGGACTACAGACATGAGCCACTGCCCCTGGCTCCCCTTTTTCTGCTTTTAATTAATTAGCTTTTGCTGTGTTGACACTGAGAGGCAGGCCAGGCTTCCTAATTAGGAGCATGTAGGCTCCTTACAAAAGCTGACACCCAAGCAAGAGTGGTTATCATTCTTTCTTCTGTGCTTGGAAACCTTCAACTCCTCTCTGTTTGATGATAGCAGCTACCAACAAAGTGCCTGTTGGGGGCCAGGTGACTATTAAATGCTTTTCTTGTGGTACTTAATTCTCCCAAGGCAATATAGAGCCCAGGAACGTCTGAGTCCAAAGCCCTGTTCTTTATGTTGCTGTCTTGTATGGACCAGATTGAAACGCACCACCTGATTTCTTTTTTACTTTGAGACGGAGTTTTGCTCTTGTTGCCCAGGCTGGAGTGCAGTGGTGCGATCTCTGCTCACTGCAACTCTACCTCCCGAGTTCAAGCAATTCTCCTTCCTCAGCCTCCTGAGTACCTGGGGTTACAGGCATCTGCCACCACACGCAGCTGATTTTTTGTATTTTTAGTAGAGACGGGGTTTCACCATGTTGGCCAGGCTGGTCTGGAACTCCTGATCTCAGGTGATCCACCTGCCTCGGCCTCCCAAAGTGCTGGAATTTCAGGCATGAGCCACTGCCCCTGGCCATTTTAAAGAATAAAAAAGGTAGCAGTTGATGCCAGGGTTCTCAGTGTGCTGGGACTGTACTCTCCAGGCTGGTGTGCCGCATACCCTCCCTTCCTCATTTGTCTTAGGCCAGAGAACTTTATTTTTTATTTATTTATTTTTGAGACAGGGTCTCATTCTGTCGTTCAGACTGGAGTGCAGTGGTGTTATCAGGGTTCACTGCAGTCTTGACCTCCTGGGTGGGCTCAAGTGATCCTCCCACCTCAGCCTTTCAAGTAGCTAGGACCGCAGACACGTGCCACCACACTCAGCTAATTTTTACATTTTTTTAAAGACAAGGTCTCCCATTCTCCCATTGTTGCCCAGGCTTGCTTTTGAGTTCCTAGGCCCAAGTGATCCTCCTGCCTCTACCTCCCAAAGTGCTGGGATCACAGGCATGAGCCACCATGCCTGGTGAGGCCAGAGAACTTTATTTTTTATTTTTTTATTTTTTGAAATGGGACCTCGCCCTGTCGCCCAGGCTGGAGTGCAGTGGCATGATCTTGGCCCACTGCAACCTCCACCTCCTGGGTTCAAGTGATTTTCCTGCCTCAGCCTCCCTGAGTAGCTGGGATTATAGGCATGTACCACCACACCTGGCTAATTATTTTTATTTTTATTTTTATTTTGAGACAGAGGCTTGCTCTGTTGCCTAGGCTGGAGTGCAGTGGCATGATCTTGGCTCACTGCAACCTCCACGTCCTGGGTTCAAGCAATTCTCCTGCCTCAGCCTCCTAGTAGCTGAGATTACAGGCACATGCCAGCATGCCTGGCTGATTTTTGTATTTTTAGTAGAGATGGGGTTTCGCCATGTTGGCCAGGCTGCTCTTGAACTCCCGACCTCAAGTGATCTGCCCGCCTCGGCCTCCCAAAGTGTTGTGATTACAGGTGTGAGCCAGCATGCCTGGCCATGCCAGAGAACTTTAGACATGGCCTTAGATGTGTGCGTGTGATTAACAGATTTTGTTTTTTGTTTTTTTTTTAGAGAGAGGGTCTTTCTGTGTTACCCAGGCCAGAGTACAGTGGTGTAATCATGGCTCACCGCAGCCTAAAACTTCCCAGGCTCAAGTGATCCTCTGACCTCAGTCTCCAGAGTAGCTTGTACTACAGGCATGTGCCACCACCCTCAGCTGATTTTTTTTAGTTTCTTGTAGAGACATGGTCTTGTTATGCTGCCCAGGCTGCACTGACGGTTTTGACTCTACTCACTCAAACCTCGGAGGTTGTGGTCTTGACTCTCTTTTATTAATTATCTTCACTGAGCTGGCCTTCTGACCTGAGTTTGTGTAATCCTAAACCAAGCCTTTCTAACCTTATGTGTGGTCTCCTTTGGGGTCCTGTAGATCCCAGCTCTGCGGTTAAACAGCAGTGTGATCTCAGACCCGTTTCTTAGTCTGGCCAAGCCTCGGTTTCTTCCGTGGTAAAGGGGATACTGTGCCCAGCCTTGTAGATGCGTGTAAGCGTGACTGAGACATTTGTGGGGAGGCCTGGCTGCTGCAGATGGCATACATAATTCATTTGGTGGTTGCTTTCCGTCTTAATGAAGATATCTTAGGATTTTAATGCTGTCTCAGAACAAGTAGATCTTTGACATACGTACGGGTTATGGATTCACACGCCTGTCCCCCAAGTCCAGGTCTCACGCTCCCTGTGCTATCCTGGGGATGAAGATGTGACTGGTAGGGGCGGTGATGATTATTTTTACCTCGGGTACATCCTTCGTTTGGGTTATCTTCCCACTATGTTATATCGTGACAATGTATGTTAAAACTCTAGCTTCTGGGCCAGGCGTGGTGGCTCATGCCCATAATCCCAGCACTTTGGGAGGCCGAGGTGGGCGGATTGCTTGAGGTCAGGAGTTTGAGACCAGCCTGGCCAACATAGGGAAACCCTGTCTCTACTAAAAATACAAAAATTAGCCGGGCGTGGTAGCGCACGCCTGTAATCCCAGCTACTTGGGAGGCTGAGGCACAAGAATCGCTTGAACCTGGGAGGCAGAGGTTTGCAGTGAGCCGAGATGGCGCCACTGCACTCCAACCTGGGCGACAGAGTGAGACTGTGTCAAAAAACAAAAACAAAAACCACCTCTAGCTTCTGGACTTGAATCAAAACTTGGGTATGCTTTTCAAGGCTTTCTCCTTTAAGTGGGAGATGAGACCATTTCAGCTGTGTGTCAGAGGTGTGGCATCTTTGAATTTTATATCCACTTTAATTTCCGTGTTTGTGTTTTTTCTAGTTTCTCCTTGGACCAAGATGACTGATGGAAAACTCTCCACCTCTACAAATGGCGTAGCCTTGATGGGCATTCTGGATGGTCGACCAGGAAACCCCCTTCAGAACCTGCAACACGTCAATCTCAAGGTGCCCCGACTCCTCTCAGCGCCTGAGTACGGGCCCAAGCTGAAACTCAGGACTTTAGAAGACCGGCACAGCCTCCAGTCCGTGGACTCGGGGATTCCTACCCTGGAGATCGGGAACCCGGAGCCTGTGCCCTGCAGCGCGGTCCACGTGAGGAGGAAGCAGTCCGACTCCGACCTCATCCCCGAGCGGGCCTTCCAGAGCGCCTGCGCGCTGCCATCCTGTGCGCCACCAGCTCCTAGCAGCGCCGAGCGGGAACAGAGAGTGCGCAAATCCTCCACGTTTCCCAGGACAGGCTATGACTCGGTAAAGCTCTACAGCCCGACCTCCAAAGCCCTGACCCGCAGCGATGATGTCTCTGTCTGCAGCGTGTCCAGTCTTGGGACAGAGCTGTCCACCACGCTGTCTGTCAGCAATGAGGACATCTTGGACCTTGTGGTCACGAGCAGCTCCAGTGCCATTGTGACCCTGGAGAATGACGATGACCCACAGTTTACCAACGTCACCTTGAGCTCTGTCAAGGAAACCAGTGGCTTACACCAGCAGGACTGTATTCATGAAGCTGAGGAGGGGAGTAAATTGAAAATATTGGGGCCGTTTAGTAGCTTCTTCGCAAGGTAATGCCATCTTTGCCCTCTAGAAGAGTGTGGTGGTTGAGTGCAGACCAGTCTCCTTGTTCCTGTGGGTTAGGCAGGCACGTCTCACACGGATAACTGGGCCCTTTCCCAGAAGCCCGGAGTCCTGTGGGATTGTAAGGACTGGTCTGTTGGGGATTCTGCTCTTCACTGTCCCTGGCTCATTTGCAGTCTGTTGTCACTTCTCTGCCTCTGACCTGCTGTGGCTGTCCCACAGGTGGCCAGCATTACCACATCGGCAGCCTGAGCCTCTGCGGGGCCCTGTGCACTCATATGAATGTTTCTTGGGCCAAGCAGACGGCACTGGTGAGGGTGACGCCTGTGAGTAACTCCTGTTTCTAGTGCCAGCCCCCACTGGCATAGTGCAGTGCTGTCATGCCGGGTGTCCCGGCCGTGTCCCCTTCCTCCTGGATGTCTGTGCTCTTGTGTGCGTGCCCTGGCCCTGCCCCTGCTGTGGAGGTGTGTGCCCTGCTGCCCTGCAGCCCTGTGCATTCCCACCGTGCTGGACCCGGCCATGCACCCCGTCCCCGCGGGGCCTTGTCACCCGGGTGCTGGAGTTCCTGCGTCTCCCTCAAGCCCTGTGGGGGCCGCGCCTTCAGCTTCTGCCTCTCATTTGTGCTCTCAGGCTTTTGTTCAACAAGTACCTATTTCCTAGGCCCTGTTCTAGGCTGGTCATGTGGGGTAATAGGGGTGAGAGAAACGATGTTGGGTAATGAGTTAGGGTGGGCTTGTGGCCTGGGGGCGGTAGGAGTGGATGCCTTCGTCACACAAGCATATGTGAACTCCTGTGGCATGCTGGGAGGAAGGGCACGGGGGCTGTGGAGAGTATGTGGAGACTCGAGATCTGTGGCCAGGTGTGGTGGGACACTCCTGTATTCTCAACACTTTGGGAGGCTGAGGTGAGTGGAACACCTGAGGTCAGGAGTTCAAGACCAGTCTGGCCAACATGGCAAAACCCCGTCTCTATTAAAAATACAAAAATTAGCCAGGCATGGTGGTGCACACCTGTAATCCCAGCTACTGGGGACATTGAGGCAGAGGTTGCGGTGAGCTGAGATCGCGCCACTGCACTCCAGCCTGGGTGACAGAACAAGACTCCATCTCAAAACAACAAACAAAAAAAAGAATTGTGATCTGCTCCATAGCTGCTCTTTGGAGGGCTCTGGGGCCAGGGCTTGACAGGTGGGAACATTTCTGCAGGTGACCCTGGCTGCCCCGTGTGTGTGCGTCTCTAGCAGAACCCACGTCAGACACTGCAGTACTGGCTGTCCTTTTGAGATGGTGTGGTGTGCCAGCTGGAGTCGGCTGGAGACTCTGACTGTGGCCAGCACATTAACTTATCACTGCCTCAGTTGCTTCATCAACTAAAGGGGATCATCTCAGACAAGCCTAAGCTCAGCTCTGAGTGAGATGGTCTGTGGTGTGGCCTGTGGTTTTGTCGGGAAACCTTCTTCTCGAATGTGCTGACAGATAGGTATCTTGGTACCATGAGCACAGTTCCTGGTTGCAGAACACAGTAACTAAGCGATTGCCCTCAGTGGGAGGAACCCGGGAACTTTGGGGGAGATCTTGTCACTATCCCTTCTGAGGCTGTAGCCGTATCACGGTGTTGCCGTGGTTAGATTTGTGTGGCGGAACTTCCCTGTGCTCAGACGAGTGTGTTCAACTGTCCCTGCTTATGAACAACACATGGTACCTGTCCCACGCGGTCCTTAGGATCCATCCAGAACATGCAGAATCAGAAGCTCAGCGAGAAGGGCCTGAGGATCAGTTTTCAGAATCACCTGGGCTTCTTGGCAAATCTGGGAAACCTTGCTGGAAATGGGGTTGGCCGGGAAACAGCATGGTGGAAGGAGTGTGGCTTTGGAATTCAACTGACCTGCACCATGTCCAGCTCTGTGGCCTTGAGCAAGTTCCTTCAGCTCCCAGTCAGTTTTCTCACCCCTAAAACTGTGAGTGGAGGAGCGTGGCACGTGTGCCCATTATGCTGTTGAGGAACACCACATGCTCACCTTTGTCCTTGCGCGTTCTGTCTCCTCTGCCTCACCTAAGAAGTGGGCGTAATGAACCTTTCCTTCCATGGCAGTGGGGATTAAATGGGTTAGCATGTGAGAAATTTAATGCAGATCCAGACATGTAGTAAACTTTTAAGTATCAGTTGCTTGTGGTGATCATGGCCACGTTGCTGTGTCTGCCGCCATTGTGATTCAACTGACTGAGCTGTGTGTGTTGGATCCTCTTCCCCTTTGAAAGGAAGCATCGTTGGTTATGCAATTTCTAGATCATTTCTAAAGCTACTGTTTCTTGAAAATCATACTCAGCTTTGCGCTGCAGGAAACAAGTGTCTCTTCTTTTATTCCTTGGTTCCTGTCTCCTTATCCTTGTTGTGATGGCTGTGACATTGTTATTGTGAGCCTCTCTGAACTACCTTTGGGAAGATAATGGAATATAATGAAAAATGACTCAAAACAAGTGATGACATGGACAGAGTCTAGGGTTTTTTTTTTTTTGTCCTAGAGTCTTAAAAATGTTAGAGAAGAGTTTCCATCTAGAGTTCCTTTGCGGGGAAAGGGTTTCTGTGCCAGAATCTTTAGAGCTCACTAAACATTTTACAGGTGAGTAAATGGAGTTACAGCGAATGTTCATCCACTCAGCCCAGGGCCTGGCCCCCAGCAGGTACCCAGAGGACTGTGGTCATTGGGAGTCTTTGTGGAGGGCAGGGCTGGGGCTAGAGCTGGTCCTCTGGGGTTCCCAGTCCTGGCTTCTGAGCCATCCCGTTACCCCACTTTGTCCCCTCACTCTCTTGCCTTCTGGTTTCCTTGTCCTCAGTGAATCAGTCTCTGCGTTAGGGAAGGACGTGTGGACAGTGTAGTCTAGGAGAACATGCTCGGAGGGAAGAGTAGAGACAGGCAGGAATGATGACCTTGGTTGCTTGATGAGGTGGCCTGGGTGAGATGGGAGGAGGGGAGTGACAGGAGGGCTGGCCAGGCCTGACCACAGCCTCCCAGAAGCTGCAGGCCCGGCTTGCTTTTGTCCTTCACCCACACCGTAATGAGCACCTCTGTCCCAGACTCCAGCCTGAGCTTTAGAGAGAGCCCCTGCCTTTATGGAGCTCGCAGTCTGATGGGGTAGACACACAAGGCATTTCACAGGCTATGGGGGCGGGCACGAGTGCTGTTACTGTGGGTGGGGAGGGGGTGGCACTGCAGCCAAGAGTGCTGGTTCAGGAGTTCATGCGGCCTGGCTTCATCGTGAGCCCTCCTATTGGATCGCTGTGGGCCTTGTGCAAGTTACCTCTCTGAGCCTTAAGTAGGGGGTAAAACTACTGTGTAAGGTTAGAGATCAAATAGGGCATTTAACTTCTTGGCACTCTGGAAGTAGTAGCTTTCTGTGGTTCTAACAGAAATATTCTCATTTCTAAAAAATACGTTTTTTTAAAGCTTTCTCTAGTTCTCCCATATTGTGCTGAATTGTGTCAACCTGTTGCTGAAGAAGTCAGAGCAGGCTCTCTCCCGCTGGCCGATGTTTTGGGGTAGATGTGTCTTTGTTGTGGGCGGCTGTCCTATGCACTGGAGATGCCTTGCAGTTTCCCTGGCCTCCACCCACGAGATGCCAGCAGCACTCCCCCAGTTGTGACAGCTAAAAATGTCTCCAGACATTGCCAGATACCCCAGGGAGGGGCTGGCAGACTCACCCAGCCTTTGAGAATAAGTGCTGGGATTTGCTCCTTTGAAGGAAATTTACTAAAGTAATTTGAGGACGATTTTCATTTGTATGGAAGAGTGGGACCGTGTTAAGGGATCGTATGAGCCCCGTGTAGATTAAGAGTATTTATCTAGAAACCCGGACAGCAAGTGTAAGAGAAAGTCAGTAACATGCTTGGGGCGGGTTTATCTTCCGCAGGAGATAGCGTTGGGCTCTCTGAAGCCAGGGGTTTAATCTCCTAATCCACATTGGTCCGGGAGTTGAGATTAGCTTTGACCAAGTACATCGTCTCTTGTATAGCCCCTTTATGGAGCTCTCAGCTGATCCGGGTGCCCGTTGCTGAGGAGAGGTGTCTGAACTGCACTGAAGGATCAGGAGCTTGCCCAGTGAAGGTGCGGGGCAGAGGGAGCAGCTTGTGGCAGGCTGGGAGGTGGGGGCCCCTGGCTGTGTTTAAAGAACTGGAATGATGGATTTTTCCGGACCGCTTCCTGACCTGGCTGGGAGCTCCTTGGGGGCCGAGCCTGTGTCTGCTTCACCCTGGCACCAAGGGTAATTCACAGGCAGAGAAGAATATTGGTGATTGAGAGCGGGGGCTGCTCTGACCCAAGTTTGAACCTCAGCTCTGCCATTTTTGTACCGTGTGATCTTGAGAAAGTCACTTAGCCTCTGCGATTCCCAGTGTGTACTTGAGTGACATGGGGTTAATGGCACCTCTTGTAAAGAGTTAATGTGAGGGGGCCGGGTGTGGTGGCTCATGCCTGTAATCCCAGCACTTCGGGAGGCCGAGGCTGGTGGATCAGCTGAAGTCAGGACTTTGAGACCAACCTGGCCAACATGGTGAAACCTCATTTCTACTAAAAATACAAAAGGTAGCTGGGTTTCTGTACCCTGCACCGAAAGCTGACTAATTCAAGTAAATACCGTGAATTTTCATTTACATGTGAGGAAACTGAGGCAAGGGGTGGTTAAGTGGTTTGCCCAAGGATACAGGGAAATAGGAATAAGTTTATGCTTCTAAGGGTTGTTGGGATTAAATGGGAGGGAGTGTACATAGATGTGACACACTAGGCACATTGCGGGCATATTAATGTCTAGTCTGTGTTTTTATGTTGCCTGACTGTAATTTATTCCTGATTTGGCTATCTTAGAATTAGCTCTAGTGAACTGAGATGGAACATTGTAACTATGCCTTTTCTGTGCAGTTTGTTAATATTGCTGGTGACTTTGCCATGGCATTATGGATATACAGACGGCACCTGCTGTGTGCCTGTGTTGCTGCTGGTGTGTATGAGCTTGTGTGTTGCTGTGATCCTGGGAGGGAGTGCTGGGTGCTGGTCTCTTGATGTCACTGTTTGCTGGTGTGTGGTCTTGGGTAAGGCAGGTAATCAGTCTCTCTGGGGCTCAGTATCCTTGTTTGCAAAACAAGCTGAGGGGTACGTACTTTACATTAGAGTTGCAACAACGAAAGGACCATTCTGATCAAGGTGTTGGGCTGCAAGTGCCAGGCAGTAGGGAAGCAAGAAGATTTGAAGATGGGCAGACTAGTGCTGGAGGCCACTGGGTCAGTCCCTCTACTGTGTGGTGAGGATCTGGAGAGAGATGTGAACAAAGCAGCAAAGCCCGTTGACAGCCCAGAAAGAAATAACAGGGCTGAGATGTCGACTGGCCTTCAAAAGTGCTGTCCACCTGCATGAGGGTGGAGATGGTGAGGAATCAGCTCATGCAAAGTCATGGGAGCAGGAGAGAGCCCAGCCTTTCTGGGAAGATGCCATAGCATGAGGTGCTCAGGAGGGGCAGGGGTAGGAGAGGAGCCCAGAAGGATGGTAGACGCCCAGATGGGGCAGGACTTTGAGGACGACATTTAGTCTCAAGACTCAAAGCCTGTCACAGCCAGACGGGGTAAGATGAAAGTCTGCACAGGAGCTGATGGGCTGCCTTGATGAGAATGAGTTGAACTGTTAGCTTGATAGGGTCGAGATGAGCAGCTCCCTTTGGAGAAGGCAGTTGCCCTGTTCGGAGCTCAGCTTCTGGGCCAGGCTCTTCAGTCACTTTCTAAAGCATTTCACAGCTCACTGGAGACAGGCTCAGAAAGACTAACTGCACAGACTGCAGAGCTGCGATTTGAACATTCACTTGTTAACTGCAAAGTCCGTGCTGTTTCTACAAAAGACACCACCCCGTCTCTTGTAACGTGTAACATGATCAGAAAGGGGGACGCGCGGGGCTGGGAGAGCAAACGGAGATGAACGGGAAATCAGAGGTTCTGTGGCGATTTTGCAGGGCACTGATGGAACTGTGATCCTCTGCGAAAGGCAGGAAGTGAGCAGAACTCTAAGCCGGGTCAGGGAGGCTAGCTGGGTGGCATCTGTCAGGGCACTGAAGCTCCTCAGTGGGAAGACAGTTGGAGAGTTGCTTCTTGAGCCATCGTGGGCCAACAGGATGAGAATGCCTCTTCCTCCTCCAGTTACTCCAGGCAGTTGAAAGTGTGGGAGTGAGGCTGGAGTCAGCTGTTTGTCACGAGGCCTGCTGCTGGGTTGGTGGCCTTTGTGGGCTGGCCATCGACAGGGGAGGGAGATACAGCAGAATCACTGCAGGTGCTTCCTGGAGGCCTTGAGCCAGAGAGAAGCAGAAAGGATTTTAGCAAGCAAGGAACTCGTAGGGTGGTTCCCATTATTCCTCACTAAAAATCTGTGAGGGGGCCAGGCGCGGTGGCTCACATCTGTAATCCCAGCACTTTGGGAGGCTGAGGTGGGCAGATCACTTGAGGGTCAGGAGTTGGGTAGACCAGCCAGCCTGGATAACATGGCGAAACTCCATCTTTACTAAAAATACAAAAATTAGCTGGGCATCATGGTGGGAGGCTGAGGCAGGAGAATGGCGTGAATCTGAGAGGTGTAGGTTGCAGTGAGCTGAGATAGTGCCACTGCACACCAGCCTGGGTGACAGAGCGAGACTCCATCTCAAAAAAAACAAAAAATAAACAAAAAAAACCTGTGAGGGGTCTCAGTGATTTCGGAAACTGGCCTTTAAGTGTTTGCACAGGCACACACTTACTTGGGTCTTCTTTTTTATTTATTTATTTTTAAAATGTTTTTGAGATGGAATCTTGCTCTCGCCTAGGCTAGAATGCAATGGTGTGATCTTGGCTCACTGCAACTTCTGCCTCCCAGGTTCAAGCGATTCTCCTGCCTCAGCCTCCTGAGTAGCTGGGATTACAGCTGCGCACTACCACACCCGGCTAAGTTTTGTATTTTGAGTAGGGGCAGGGTTTCACTATGTTAGCCAGGCTGGTCTCGAACTTCTGACCTCGTGATCTGCCCGCCTCAGCCTCCCAAAGTGCTGGGATTACAGGCGTGAGCCACGGCGCCCGGCCTTACTCTGGGTCTTCTGACACTGTTTGGATTCCCCCATCCCAAGGGTTTAAGTTCCCTGGTTGTGCGTTCTTGTACCAGGTGGATGTTCAGCAGCTCGACTACCTCTCGATTGCAGAACGTCTGCACTTCTTTTCCAGCCACTGGTTTACATAGCTGGTTTCTTACCAAGCATTGATTCAGCACCTGGGAGGTCACTGGTAACCTTGACCTGAGACGTTTCTTTAAGTCTGGGTGAGCTTCAGTTTGAGGTTGCGGTTCGTGTCTGGAGACGTGCAGCTGATGGTGTCACTGCACACATGGCTGAAAGGAGCCATAGGACGCCATCTGTGTGTGTGTGTGCTGGACACACACAGGAGGTTGTTTGGTTACTGCTGCAGATGCTGTTTGCAGACCTGCCAGTGGTCCAGCCACGTTCAGAAAGAACAGCTGGGCCTGTAAGGGTGTGTCGCTTCCCTGTGCTTTGCTGGGCTTTGTTTTCTCTTGGCAGCAAATCACAACCATAACGATCATTTTTTTTGCGTGGCTGCTGTGTACCAAGCACTGTGCTAGATTCTTAAATATGTTTCTCATTATATATTCTGTAAAAAAACATTGCCTGAGCACCTGCCATATGCCAAGGCACTGTTCTAGGTGCTTGGGGTTCATTTGTGAACAAAACAAAGCCCCTGTCCTTGCAGAGCTTATGTGCTAGCAGAGGGCACTGATGGTAAACACAGTGAGTAGATGGAGGGTATGTGCTGGCAGACTTAAGAGCTACAGAGAAAGCCAGAAAGCAGAGGTGGTACGAGGTCCTGGGAGGAACGGAGAAGGCAGGTTACACAATGAATAGGCTGGTCAGGATAGGCCTGAAGGAGAAGGAGAGATTGAAGCAAAGCCTTGGCCAGGTGGGCGGCTCACACCTATAATCCCAGCACTTTGGGAGACCAAGGTGGGCAGATCACCTGACGTTGGGAGTTCAAGACCAGCCTGGCCAACAGGGTGTGAAACCCTGTCTCTACTAAAAATACAAAAATTAGCTGGGCGTGGTGGCATGCGCCTGTAAACCCAACTACCAGGAAGGCTGAGGCAGGAGAATTGCTTGAATCATTCGGGCTTGAACCAGGGCGGAGGTTGCAGCGAGCTGAGGTCGCGCCACTGCACTCTGGCCTGGGCAACAGAGCAAGACTCTGTCTGGAAAGAAAGAAAAAAAAAAACGTGAAGATGTCAGTCACGAAGTTAACCAAGCACGTGCTTGGGAGGAGAGTGATCCAGCAAGGGGGAAGGACGCAGGCAGGCCTGATGCATTTGAGCACAGAGGCCCTGGTGGGGACTGAGAGAAGGAAGGGCTAGGGTCAGTGGGACCAGATTCTGTATGGGCATACAGGCCATTGTATGATGGTGGGTTTGACTTAGAGTCAGTGGGAGCCGCTGAAGAATTTTTGTCTTTTTGAGATGGGGTCTTGCTGCATTGGCCAGCCAGGAGTGCAGTGGCCATTCACAGGTGCAGCCATAGTACAGTGTGGCCTTGAACTCCTGGGCTCAAACGGTCATCCTGCCTCAGCTTCAGAATAGCTGGGCCTACCACGCCACTGTGCCTGGCTCCTCTGCAGAATTTTGAGTGGAGGAGTTGTCCTGGTTTTTTGCTGCTGCCTAACAGCAGAGTCTCACTTTGTCGCCCAGGCTGGATTTCACTGGTGCCATCATAGCTCACTGCAGCCTCGAACTCCCGGGCTCAAGCCATCCTTGCACCATACATTTGGTGGCTGGAAACAACATGGCTGTCCGTCATGGTGTGGCTGGGTTACCCTTGGGCGCTTATCAGGATGAAACAGCATGTTGGTGGCTGCGTCCCTGTCCCAGGCTTGGCTAAGGAATTGTCTGCTTCCAGGCTCACTCAGGCTGTTGGCAGAGCTCATTGTGGCTGTAAACTGAGCTCCTCATTTCCCTGCTTGCTGTCAGCTGAGGGTCACTTGCAGCTCCTGGAAGTCATCCAAATTCCTTGCTGTGTGGCCCCTCCATATTGAAAACCAGCACCAAAGGTTCTCTTTTGTCGAGTTCGTCTCACACTCCACATCTCTTCCCAGAGAGAACACTGATTGCTTTTAAGGGCTCACTGAAATCATGTAAGGTTCATTGAAAATCCCCTCCCCTCCCCTCCCCTCCCCTCCCCTCTTCCTTATTCTAGAGACAGAGTCTCACTTTGTTGCCCAGGCTGGATTTCACTGGTGCCATCATAGCTCACTGCAGCCTTGAACTCCCAGGCTCAAGCCATCCTTGCACCTCAGCCTCCAGAACAACTAGGATCACAGACATGCACCATCACACACAACTAATTTTTAAAATTTTTTGTAGAGACATGGTCTCACTTTGTTGCCCAGGCTGGTCTCAAACTCCTAGCCTCAAGGGATCCTCCTGCCTTGGCTTCCCCAAGTGTTGGGATTGAGCCACCATGACCTGCTGTGCTTGGCCTACCTCTCTTTCTTAAAGTCATCTGTGCTGTTTGATGTAACCTGATCACAGAGTGACCATCCCATCATATTCGTAGTTTATGCCCATGTTCAAAGGGAGGGATTTTACAGGGTATAAACATCAGGGAAAGGGAATCTCAGAAGTCTGCCTGCCATAGGAGTAGCGATTTCATTGAGTCCTAAACAGAATGCCGTGAGGTGCTGTACCGAGAGAGGCTTCTGGGAAGGGGAAGGGCAGAGCAGGGAGTCCGAGGAGGCTGTTACAGGAGTCCGGACAAGAAGTGATGATGGCTTCGCCTGGGTGGCAGCTGCAGGGAGGGTGCGGTTTGAAGAATGGATGTGGGTGTGGAGAAAAGAAAGGAGTCAAAGATGGCTCTAAGACTTTTGGCTTCAGCCAGTGGAAAATAGAGTTGCCAAGATGGAGAGAAGATGAGGAGTGGAGTTTGAGACATCTTAGACATTTATAGAAAGAAGGTGGAGTAGGTGACTAGAGAGGATCCTGGCGGGAGTGGGGCTGGATGGGAGGTATACATTGACTTGTTGGCATTGGAGGTGGTTTGAAACCAGGTGAGGTCTCCTTGGAAACCAGCGGACAGAGAAGAGGACCAAGGAGTGACCCTGAGGCCTGTCAGCACCACGAGATCTGGGAGGAGAAGGAGCAGCAGCAAGTGCGAGAAGGCAGGGCTGGTGAGCTGGGAGGGCATGAGTGTGGGGTCTGGAAGCCAGGTCCGGGCCCGGTGAGCGTGGGTGTCAACGAGGGGAGGGGCAACTGGGCAGAGGTTGCTGAGAGGGCAAGGCAGATAAGGACTCAGAATTGACTGTTTAAGCACTTTGGAAGGCCGAGGCAAGTCAGGAGTTCGAGACCAGCCTGGCCAACGTGGCAAAACCCCGTCTCTACTAAAAATACAAAAATTATTTGGGTGTGGTGGCAGGCGCCTGTAATACCAGCTACTTGGGAGGCTTAGGCTTGAGAATCACAATCACTTGAACCTGGGAGGTGGAGCTTGTAGTGAGCCAAGCATGGACAATAGAGCGAGACTCCAGCATGGACGACAGAGAGAGACTCTGTCTCAAAAGGAAAAATGAAAAGAGTTGACTGTTTAGCAATGAGGAGGCCATCAGTGACCTTTGACCAGAGCTGTTTTAGTGAAGTGGTGCAAGCAAAAGCGAAACTGGAGTAAATATTTGAGAGAATGGGGCCAGCATGGTGGCCTCACACCTATAATCCCAGCACTTTGGGAGGCCAGGATGGGTGGGTCACTTTAAACTGGGAGGTTGAGATTAGCCTGGGCAAAATAGTGAGACCCCATCTCTACAAAAAATAGAAAACATTATCCGGGTGTGGTGATGTGCACCTGTAATCCCAGCTAGTTGGGAGGCTGAGGTGGGAGGATCACTTGACCCAGGAGGTCGAGGCTGCAGTGAGCTGCACATGGTATCACCAGGAGTCTGCTATATTGGTCCACTGCAGTGATGGCGCCACTGCATTCCAGCCTGGGTTGCACAGTGAGACCCAGAGAGACTGGGAGAAGAGAAGTTGGAAGCAGTGAGCAGATGATTCTTTCGGTGGGTTTGCCCCAGAGGGGAGCAGAGGAGATAGGGCGATAGCTGGAGGCAGAAGTGGTGTGATTTATTTTTCCTTTTTTAAGATTGGAGAAATACAGGGTTTTTTTGTTTTTTTGTTTGTTTTACTTTGAAAACAACCTAGTAAAAGAGTAAGAAGTGAACATACCTGGGAGAGGAGAGAATCACTGGAGCATTGTCCCTGAGTTGCATCTGAAGGAGCAGGATCTAGAGTTCAACAGAGAAGTGGCTTCAGCTGGGGAGAGTCCAGCATAGCAGGCGCCTGGGAGAGGATGGGGCACAGGTAGATGGGGAGGAGGGGTCTGGGGGAGGAAGCTTGCTCTTGCAGGTGCTCTCTCTCGCGTGCCGTCTCCCTCTCCTTCCTTCTCTCTCCCCCTTTTCCTCTCCCCCCTCTCCCTTTTCCTCTCCCTCTCTCCCCCTTCCATGCTTGTAGTCTACTTTTGTTTGTAGTGTTGCTTCATTGTTTGTGTGTGAATGTACTTTTTTTTTTTTTTTGAGATGGAGTCGCATTCTGTTGCCCAGGCTGGAGTGCAGTGGTGTGATTTCAGCTCACTGCAGTTTCTACCTCCTGGGTTCAAGCCATTCTCCTGCCTCAGCCTCCTGAGTAGCTGGGATTACAGGCACGTGCTGCCACACCCGGCTAATTTTTGTAGTTTTAGTAAAGATGAGGTTTCACCGTGTTGGGCAAGGCTGGTCTTGAATTCATGACCTCAAGTGATCCGCCCGCCTCGGCCTCCCGAAGTGCTGGGATTACAGGCGTGAGCCACTGTGCCTGGCCTGAATATAGATTTTTAATGTCAACATATTTACTTTTTAAAAAAATAGACTTTATTTTTTAGAGCAGTTGTAGTTTTACAGCAAAATTAAGCAGAGAGGATGGAATTCCATGTATCTCCTTTTTACCCTTATATGCACAGCCTCCCCTCTCATCAACAGCCCACACTGGGGAAGTCCATTTTTACCATCGATGAGCCCACACGGATACATCATTATCACCAGGAGTCCAGAGTCTACATCAGGGGCCACCCTGGGTGCTGCGTACTCTGTGGGTTTGGACAGATGTATAATGACATGTATCTATCATGGCCATATCACACTGAGGAGTTTCACTGCCCCCAAATCCTCTGGGATCCACCTATCCGTCTCTCTTTTTCTCCTAACCCCTGGAAACTACTGATCTTTTTACTGTCTCCATAGTTTTGCCTTTTCCAGAATGCCATACAGGTGGAAATCATTTTCAGATTGACTTCTTTCCTTAGTAGTGTGAATCTGAGTCTCTTCATGTCTCGACAGCTCATTTCTTTTTAGCACTCAGTGGTACTGCACTGCATGTATGCACCATGGTTGATCCATTCACTGCTGAAGGACATCTTGGTTGCTTCCAAGTGTTGGCAATTGTGAATGAAACTGCCATAATCATCTGTGTGCAGATTTTTGTGTGGACATAAGTTTCCAGCTCCTTTGGGTAAATATCAAGACGTGCCGTGGCTAGATTATACGGTAAGAGTATGTTTAGTTTTGTAAGAAACCAGCAAACTGTCTTCCAAAGGGGTGGTACCATGTGACTCCCCCCAACAATGAGTGAGAGTTTCTGTTGCACCACATCCTTCCTCCCCCAGCATTTGCTGCTGTTAGTAGAAGTTCCTGTTCGATTGCTCTGGGTTTTTGTTTTGTTTTGTTTTGTTTTTGGTGAAGTAGGAAGCAAGGTCCCGAGGATGGGTGTCTTAGTCTGTTTGAGCTTTTTTTTTTTTACTTATTTATTTTTCGAGATGGAGTTTCGCTCTTGTTGCCCAGGCAAGAGCGCAATGGCGCAATCTCGCCTTGCCGCAACCCCTGCCTTCTGGGTTCAAGTGATTCTCCTGCCTCAGCCTCCCTAGTAGCTGGGATTACAGGCGTGTGCCACCACGCCTGGATAATTTTGTATTTTTAGTAGAGATGGGGTTTCTCTATATTAGTCGGGCTGGTCTCAAACTCCCGACCTCAGGTGATCTGCCCGCCTCAGCCTCCCAGAGTATTGGGATTACAGGTGTGAGCCACCACGCCAGGCCTTTTTAAAATTTTTAAACATAATATTGTAGACGAGGTGGCTTATAAACAACAGAAATTTGTTTCCCACAGTTCTGGAGGCCGGGAGGCGTAAGATCAAGGTGCCAGCAGGTTCGGTGTCTGGGGAGCTGTTGAACATGTCTTCTGTAAGGGCAGTAATCCCACTGGGGAGGGCTCCACCCTCATGATCTAGTCACCTCCCAAAGGCTTCACTTCCTAATACTGTCAACCTGAGGGTTAGGATTTCAGCATGTGAATTGGGTGGGAGCACACACCCTGGGGCTTATAGCAGTGGGCATGGTGTGCTGGGTTGGAAGCCATCAAGGTGTGTGGGAGAATGGATGGAGAGGGAAGGAAGCGTTGCTGGGGGACAGCAAGGGCCCTGCCAGGAGATCAAGGACCAGTCAGCATGCTGGGTGTCTTTTCTCCAGCCATGTTTTTTGCACAGGTGCACGTGCAGGGCAGGCTTGTCTTTGAGCTAAGTGTGTACAGGGAAGAGAGAGAGAGGCAGGGCTCAGGGATGTGTGAGGGTGATTACAGTGGGGCGTGGATTCTCCGGGCAGTGGAAGGAGGGTGGATTAGAGGAGCGGGATAGAGACCCTGAAGCCTGGAGAGCAGTGGGGGTCTTCATCATGTGGGCCGGGAGGCTCCAGTCACACAGCCGGCTGGGAGTGCAGCCTGCAGGGTCAGCGTACACCCGGTTTGACGTAGCTCCCCCCGGGGCCATCACATTGCTGTTTGAGCTGCATCTGGTGAGCTTGGCCCAGGAGGGTTGGAGAAAGGAGGTGGAGGTCTTCATTCGACTTCTCCCGTGTGCTGGGTCGGGAGAGGGAGGCAGCAGTGCCGTCCGGGGCGTTGTGGTGGTGGGCGCTGCTTTGCTGGACTGGCCTTGCCGAGACAGAGCTTCTTCCCATGGTATAAGAGCCTCCCCATTTGTGAACAGCGCCCCGTCCTCAGGGAAAGCTTGTCTGGGGGAGGACTGTGGGGATCAGCCCTGAATGTTGGCTGCGCAGATCCCTCTTCTGGGGGCTGCCCGGTAGCCCCATTGTTAGAAGCTGCATGAGACAGTGGTGCCATGCTTGGCCACCCTACCCTTGGCTGGACATAACCTCACATGCTCCTGTGGAGAGGGCCAGGCCAGGATAGCAAGGGGGGAAGTCAGAGCCAAGGGGAAACGTCTGGGAGGAACACGGACCGTGGTCACTGAGTGTGAGGCGCCACTTCCTCTTCTTCAGTCCCTGGCCCTCTCCAGGGGACCCCGGCCTTACTCGCAGCTGGCTGCCCACAGCAGGTGTCCCCTTGGCCTTCCCACCAGGCACCAGCCTGGCAGCTCCCCCTCCCCTGGACCAGGTCTGCAGAGAGGTGGGGCTCGCTCACTCAGGGACGCCTTCTCCCTGCTTCTCTGAGGATCCGCATCCCTAGATCATTTCTGCAGATGCTTAGTCGCTGCCGGGAAGCCCTCTCCAGCCTCCGTGCAAGGAGCAGCCTCACCTCGAGCACCAGCCTCGCCTCGCAGGCCTTCTGTGTGCCACGTGGATCCCATATTCCCCGGGGGCACAGGAGAGATCCCGGGGCGAGCCTGCATGTCACCACAGCTGTGCAGGGACTGTGGCCCGGGCTGGCCTCCCAGGGGCCCCACGTTCCATTGTTTCAGGTCTCTGGGTTCCTCCCCTACAGCCACACTCTGAAGAGTGTCCGTCCCGGCTGCAGGAGTGGAGACCTGGTTGTGCAGTAGTGCAGCAGCTGCGCCATCCCCTGGGCTCTGTGGGCTGGCCTGAGTGCTGCATGGGAAAGCGCCGTGGACACCACAGGGAAGAGATGCTAGTGAAACCTTCGCCGGCTCAGCCGGTGGCCTCTGTGGTCGGCGTCCTGGCTCTGCCACCCACTCCCTCTGCATCTGGGGCGAGTCGCTTTGCAGACACAGCTTTCCCACGTGTGAAATGCAGAGTTGCGTCAGGCGGTCTTGGCATCTTCCAGCGGGAAGAACCTTCTGGAATCAGCAGTAGCCCCTGCTGTCCTCCTGCAGGCCTGGAGACCCCTCCTGGAATGGTTTTCCTGCCTGCTTCTTCCTGCTGCGTAAATGAGAAGAACCCACAGGAGCTTCCCAGGAAGAGTGGCCCCCTGTGCTGCGTGTCAGCTCCCAGCTCTGGCCGGGGCGCCTCTCATGCGCAGTGCCACCCGACAGCCTGTGCACCCCTCAAGGGTCTGCCTCTTGCTCATTTTATGCTGGTGCCTGGTTAGAACTCAGTAACTGCTTGCCAAATGGTTGAATTCAGACGTCATCCCTGTCCTTAGAGATTACCTCCCCAAGGACCCAGTCCTGGGGATGTGCTGGTCAGCACACCCACTTCAGTCCTGGGGATGTAACGGTCAACACACCCACTTCTCCCAAATCAAAGCCCCAGTGGCACGATAGTCAACTGAGACCACACTGCAGAGACTGGTAAGGGATACTGTGTCCCAGGCTGTGAGGCCTGTGGTGGAGTTCCTGAGGAGAGGGGTGGGTTGAGGTGGGCGTGCTGGAGGTAGCGTGAGAAAGCTGGGAGAGGCTCCACTTTCCACAGGGCGGTCGGGGAGGACCTTGCTGGGAAAGCAGCGTTTGATCAAAGGTCTGAGTGGCATGTGGGTGAAGCATGTTCTTCTGAAGGACACAGTGGAGACGAAGGCCCTGAGGCCGGCAGGGACTGGCCTTGCTTTTCAGGCCTCACGACCTACACGAAGCTCCTTGAGAAATGGGCACCAGCGGCCCGTGCCCCTGGCTCCCACAGCACCTCATGCATGCTCAGCAAAGTCATCCCTTGTGGCTGCCTGGAGTCGTATATTGGGGCACAGTTGGTGCTTTAGTTACTAGAATATCACACTGCTGTCCAACGTGTTAGCCACTAGCCCCATGTAGCTATTTCAATTGAGTTAAAAATTACCTGAAATGGAAAATTCAGTTTCTTAGTCACTCTGGCCAGTCAGGCGCTCAGTAGCCACGAGTGGCTTGTGACCTCCCTGTTGGGCAGCTCAGATTAGTACATTTCCACCATGCAGGAAGTTCTGTTGTTCAGCCCCGGTCTGTGGGTCGATCTGTGACTTGAACCTTTGTTGTTCTCCTTGATGTGTAACAGCAGCACACAGTGGGTGTGAAACGAGCAAATCCGTAATGGAGTGTATATAGCCCAGAGAGGTCTGCAGAGAGAACCACCCTCAGGGCTCCAGGGGAGGGGAAGGAAACCGAGGCCAGGTGGCAGGTGGGGTGCTGGTCAGACAGGTATAGTGGGGAGGGCCCTGCCTGGAGTCAGCCTTGTTGGGGTTGAGGTTCTCGCCTGAGGGCGTGTTTGACGCTCCCTGTGAACTCTCATGCACATTTAAATATGGGAGATGACAGGGTGGTGGGGGAGGAGCCTACACCCCTCAGAGGTGTATTCTGAAGGTGCCTGTTGTGCCCTCCAGTGAGGGGACAAAGAACCTGGTGGAGATTCAGACAGTGCAGTCATAGAGCCAAAGATCTGAAGGTCTGCTCTGCCCTGCTGGCTGTGCGGCTGGACACGGTGCTCTATGTTCCTGTGCCTTACCTGTCGCCTTACCTGCCTCCGAGATGGCAGCCAGGAGGCCGTGCTTGGGAAGTGCCTGTTACAGCAGTCAGTGCAGCACTTAGTAGCAGGTGTTAGGGATCGCCGCGTCCCGCCTTATCGCATAAATGAATGAATGAATGAACGAATGAATGGTAGTGCGGACTAGCCTAAGGGAGGCGCTGCAGGAAAGAGAAAATGGAGAAAAAAGATAGAGTCAGTTCTGGAGGGTAAACATGAGCGATTTATCTTGGCTATTAATGACCTGATGAAAGCAGGTTGGCTGTTCCATGGCCCACCAGTGCTGGAGATGTTTGTTCTGAATCCCACCTGGGTTTGATGGTCTGTTTCCTTCTGTTGGTGGGCTGGGAAACTTGCCTGTATCTGAGGAAAGCAGCTTTTCTTTCTTTCTTTCTTTTTTTTTTTTTTTTTTTTTTTTGAGATGCAGTCTCGCTCTGTCACCCAGGCTGCGGTGCAGTGGTGCAATCTTGACTCACTGCAAGCTCCACCTCCCGGGTTCACGCCATTCTCCTGCCTCAGCCTCCTGGATAGCTGGGACTACAGGCGCCTGCCACCACGCCCAGCTAATTTTTGCATTTTTAGTAAATACAGGGTTTCACCATGTTAGCCAGGCTGGTCTCGAACTCTGGACCGCAGGTGATCCACTGTCTTGGCCTCCCAAAGTGCTGGGATTCCTGGCATGAGCCCCTGTGCCCGGCTGAAAACCACTTTTTAAGTTCTTACCGTTTTATGTTGCTACTGACATTGTCTCCCTGTGGGGAAGGCAGACACTTGCTGTGGAGCTGTGGAGTGTCAGTAACATTCAGGAATGGCATGAACTGAACCAAAAAAGATCTTCCTCAGCTTGCGCGTCTGTTCCTGTGACTTGTCCCATAGCCAAGGCAGTGTTTCTGCCCCAGTTTCTGGAAGGCATTGATGTCCTTAGAAACTGCACGGAGGGCAAGGTGGTTTTGTGGGATGGGGGAAAAGGAGAATGAATTTGCTCCAGATACGTCAGACCTCCTGTGTTCATGGAACTCTGTCAGGCTTGCTGGCAGCCTCAGGAAACAGTACGCCCGTCTTCCTGGAGGCTCCAGGTGTGTGTTTAGGTCTCTTGCCAGCCCACTTTCCTCCTGCCCTAGGTGAAGTTAGGTTCAGCCTGGGAGGTGGCGATTCAGTATGAAATGCAGGAGAACTGGTGTGGGACCACAGGAATATATAGGCTTTGAGAAACCATGGGCCAGGCCCATTCCTGCAAAGCAGTTCTTCAGCCATCGGCCACTTTCTACTCATAAATTAACTTCCCTTTGCCCAGATGGGTATAGAATCTGTTCTGCTTTTCAGATGTTAGTGGGGATAGTATCATAGAATAATACAGTAATTAAACATTTCCTCCTATTTCCTATCTTAAATAGGAGATTATTTAAAATATTTACACATCTTTTTTATTTTTAGAATATTCAGTACAAGTGACACTGAATTATTTCATGCCTTTTGTATTTTTCATGCGCACACATCTTACTCGATTGCCACATCAAATCAGTTCCTGTTTATGTTGAGTGAGCTGGGTTTGTAAGTGCGAGCTGTTTCGGCTCCAGTTTTGCTGATTCTTTGTTGTGAATAGCTGTGGTTTATCTCAAGATTCCTGTAAGATTCTATATATGGAAGAATGGTGAGTCATCCAGAGTTGCAGAATAGCCCTTTGGGCCTCACAGCAGTCCAGTGTTCCTGTTCATTCCCCCTTGCCTCTAGCAAGAGGCTTTTACAACCCAGCTCTGTGTACCAAGTGTTACAGGTACATGTTTATAGATGTTTGAAAGTTAGAGGTTAGCTTTAAGTTCTAACATCCTTTTAGGTTTCAGATCTGGGTGTTAAACACATTTTCTATGGTGGGAGGAGTGAGAGGGGAAGGCGGGTCAAAAGGAGTGGGCTCTCCCATCCCCGCCCCCACGTCCATGCTTGAGGAAGAACCGGGCATAAGGAAGAAGGAAAGTGAAGGGCTTCTGGGTCACCCTTGCCCTAATACCTGGCTGTTCATTCACTGTTAGTTTTTGCCTGGAATGGGCCGATTTTATCCCTTTTAGAGGTTCGTTTGAGAGCAGTTATTTTTAAAGCAGAAGAAATTGAGTGGCAGGCAAAATTCCTGGGACAAACACATTAATATCTAGTTAGGTGGATAAATGTTTGCTGCTGTAACAAACTTGAAATATATATAAAGCTTCAAACACAACGGACATTGATTTCCAGGCCATGCTCCCCCAGGTTCCTTCTGTCCTGTGGCCCCATCATTTTCAGCACAAGCTTGCTGGGTTCTTGGTATGAAAGCAGGGGAGAGCGTGTGTAGGGACCAGTGTCGGAGTTCTGAGGGCCAGCGGTGCCTGAAGCAGCACACACTACTCCACTCAGAGTTAATTGGCTGGAATGCCCCTACCTGTGAGGGAAGCCAGGAAAGAGGACTGCGCCCAGGACAACGAGGAAATGGGTTTGGCGAATAACTGGGAGCTTCAGCTATGATGTCTTTTCCTTCCTCCCTCTGCCCCTCTCCTTTCTTCATGAGAATTAAATGCCTGAAGCCGATTAGTTGAATGCCCCTGTCATTCTCTTGCCCAAGTGATGGTTCCCACCACCTGGAGGATGAATTCCAGACCACTTGGTGTGGCCTACGGGGCATGCAGGATCTGGCTGCCTACATCTCTGGCCACCAGTGGTGCCAGTGCTCAGAGCCAGTGACACGCTGCCTCTGCACCTTGCATGTTCCACTGCCTCTCCCGGGCAAATTCTTTTTTTTTTTTTTTTGAGATGGAGTCTCGCTCTGTCGCCCGGGCTGGAGTGCAGTGGCCGGATCTCAGCTCACTGCAAGCTCCGCCTCCCGGGTTTACGCCATTCTCCTGCCTCAGCCTCCCGAGTAGCTAGGACTACAGGCGCCCGCCACCTCGCCCGGCTAGTTTTTTGTATTTTTTTTAGTAGAGACGGGGTTTCACCGTGTTAGCCAGGATGGTCTCGATCTCCTGACCTCGTGATCCGCCCGTCTCGGGCTCCCAAAGTGCTAGGATTACAGGCTTGAGCCACCACGCCCGGCCCTCCCGGGCAAATTCTTGTTTGTCCTTTAGGATTCAGCTGAAGTGACACCTCCTCTAGGAAGCCTTCTTTGATCACCCCAACCCCTCCCAGACCTCTCATGTGGATCCCGCAGTCCCTGGACTTCTGTGAAACCGCACTAGCCCACTCCCCACCCCCTCCTGGAACCTTGAAATTCCGGAGAGCCCGGGCCACGCCATCCTCCTGTGGTTTTCCGAGCTGGTGCAGGTGGTCAGCAGATAACCTTGAGTGAATATGAATCTAAAAAAAGTAATAAAGAGATCTGGCACACTTAACTTTTAAATCTAAATATGTTTCTTTTAAATTCTATGATTGTTCTGGGTCTTGAGAGCAGATTTCCCCAACAATTCAGTCTCCCATATGGGGTCGCAGCCGCTTGAGTTTCAGATCGTGGACGCAGCACCCATCTGCAGTGTCTGTGAAGCTGGCGCGTTCTGCTGGGTTTTTTTTTTTTTTTTTTGTGATAGATCTTTTTAGCTTAGCTATGTTTCTTAAAGCTTCTCTTTGTTTAAAAATATACAGGAAAACTTTGGCGTCGTTCTATTTTTTGTCCTTTTTAACACCTACCCCTGATTTTTCCTTCTTTTTTTATTTCCTTGCAGACTTTGAATTTTAAACAGATAAAAATGGGTGCTGTTTCTATCGTTTGGTGTCCTGCTTTTTTACTTAGAGAAAACATTTCTCAGCATAATTAAAACATGTCCATACACTTATTAATGTCTTTGTAGGATTTCATCCTGTGAATCATTTACTTGCCCAGCAATAAGGAAATGACTTTTTGCGTCTTGTGTTTTTATGATGGAATTCCCCGTGTGCTTCAGAGTGCGGTGCCCGCCTTTCAGATGATTTCCTTAGGACTGAATCCCTGGGGCTTGCTGCTTCATGACCCGCGTCTCGGGCCCCTGTCAGTTCTGGCCTGTCCTCCCTGGGGTGATGGCCCTGCCGGGAGCCCTCTGTCCTTGGCGGATGGAGTTCACTGGTAGTGAGAGCCCAGCCTCTGTTTTACAAACGAGCATGCTCCAAGCAGTGACTGATGGGCGGTTGGAATTCACCGTGGCTCTGGCCTCTGGTTCCTGTAAATTGAGGCGTAGGAGGATTCCTTCTCCTCGGGTCCTCTGGTTTACAGAATGCGGGGATGTCTGGGTTTCTCCTGTCCTCCTCATCCCTGCACTGGTTCCATGGGACTGGCTGGGCACAGCGTCACTGGTTCCCAGCACAGCTGACACCCTTCTAGGAACCTTCTCACCGTCCCTGGGGCAGAGGTGGCCTTCAGGGCGTGCGTGCTCTTCTCCTGTCTCCTCGGCAGCCTCCTTTTAGTCCAGTGGTGTTTCAGGTGTCTTGCTCTTACTGGAGCTCCTTAAGGACAGGGCCTGGGTCTCAGTCATCCACAATCCCCAGCTAACCCGAGCTCATGTTCCTGATTGGCCCTGGGACACTAGCAGAATGTGGCTTGGTTCTGTCCACTAGTGCCGTGTAGAGTCAGGTTCCTGGAGCTGGTGTGAGAGTGGGAGGTTTGAATCCTCATGGGCAGGGGCTACGTTGTGTCAGGCTCTGGGCTTGGCATTTTCCATGTGAAAGGAGACAAGGGTTCCAGGAGAAATGGCCTAGATTTGCTGGGGCGTAGGGGCGGGGCACACGCCTCTGAGCTTGAGAAGCCTCCTGGGTTAGGGATCAGCACACAGCCGGGATCAGTGAAAACATAAGAGACGAGAAGATACTGGGAAGGTTTGTGCTGTAAGGCAGGTGTTTATGGTTTGATTTTTCTTGAGTGAGTAGAAATGTTGGAGGAGCTCAAAACAAAATCTGAAGTAATTCACTGTTCGTGGAAACCGCTGGAAAGGAGTTATCTTAAATTCACATAGATTAAAGACAGCATTAATTAAAGAAATGAGATCGCATGGGAAGGGAAAGACTCATTAAGGCACAAAGTTCTCCGTCCTCGCTGCACAATAGGATTATCTGGGAAACTTTAAGAAAAATTAATATGCGCGTTCTACCCTCAGAGGTTGATTTTCATTGGTTTGGGGTGAAACCTGGGCCTCAGGAGGCTTTAAAACTCCCTGGGTGACTCTAGCACGCAGCAGGGCTCAGAGCCACCAGTAGGAAGAATGGACTTTCCATTCAGACTTCAGCCCAAATATAGGCACTTTACTGCATGACCTTAGGCAAGGTTCTGTCTCTGAATTTTCTCTTCTTCAAGACAAGCCCCATGAGGATGGGGACCTCCGTTTCCGGTCATCAGGGACTATATTCCCAGTACTCGGCATAGTACTTAGAACATAGTTGGTTCTCAGTATGTATTTGTTGAATGAAGAAAATGACATGGAGGAATATGGTTAGGATTAAGTGAGAGGAGATGCTTGGCCCTAAATAACAGACTGCCCTTAGTGTTATTTATTTATTTATTTATTTTTATTATTATTTTTGAGATGGAGTCTCACTCTGTCTCCCAGGCTGTAGTGTAGTGGTGCAATGTTGGGTTACTGCGACCTCCGCCTCCTGGGTTCAGGCGATTCTCCTGAGTAGCTGGGATTACAGGCACGTGCCACCAGGCCCAGCTAATTTTTGTGTTTTTTTGGTAGAGACGGGGTTTCACCATGGGATTCCAGGTGTGAGCCACTGCGTCCAGCCCCTTAGTGTTATTTATTTATAAGCACAGTTAACAGACATAAACCCTGATGGTAACTGACTGATGATATCTCCATTCTACAAATGGAAAAACTGAGGCTAGAGAGGTTCATTTCTTGCCTAAAGTCAGGCAGCTTGTTACGAAGCTGGGATTTGAGCTCCTGACCTGCATGAGTCTAAATCCCACGTACACCCCTCCTACCTTAGGTCAGATCTTACTCCTTAAGCTCTCTAATATGGAAGGAACATAGTAATGTCATTCCTTCTCTGAAGTGCAATCCCTAGACCCCTCATAAATTGTGATACTTGCAGACTACTGTTAACCCTTCCTTTCCTCTTTTCCTTACTATTCAGGTGGAGATTAAGAATAAATTAGTATTTTTCTTAGTACTGTTTTGTACTAAGTTACATGTACATTTCTGCTTGGCTGTCTCTCTCTCCTTGTAAAAATCTAAGCTACACTGGTGCGGTGGCTCACACCTGTAATCCCAGCACTTTGAGAGGCCGAGACGGGCAGATCACTTGAGTTCAGGAGTTCAAGACCAGCCTGGCCAACAAGGTGAGACCCTGTCGCTACTAAAAATAAAAAAATTAGCTGGGCCTGGTGGTGGTTGCCTGTAATCCTACCTACTCGGGAGGCTGAGGCAGGAGAATTGCTTGAACCCAGGAGGTGGAAGTTGCAGTGAACCGAGATCATGCCACTGTGCTCCCGCCTGGGTGACAGAGTGAGACTCCGTCTGAAAAAAAAAAATTGAAGCTGATGTTAGAGAGTGGATCCCTGTTTAGTTTTCCCCTCCTATGTTTAAATATTAGAGAGTGTTTGAAGGAGATTTCAAGGAGAGTATGACTTCAGGGAGAACACTAGGTCTTGCAGTGGACTCAGTGACTTATCAGTGGTGACGTCCGTGGCGGAGTCATTTCAGGGTTAGTTAATGAATACCTTTTAATGCAGTACTGTATCTGGCAGGTTTGATGCCAGACCTTGGGGATACAAAGACCAAGTAGGAAGCCCGCCCGCCTTCAGAATGCAGTGGGAGGGGAGGTGCAAATAACAAAGATTCAGTATTCCCAGCTCTCTGTCAGAGATGAACGTGGATGTGCTTTGGGAGCACAGAGGAGGGACTGCGTGGGGAGGGGACATGTGAGCCCAGGAAGGCTGCACGGGAGAGTGGTTTGAGCTGAGTTAGCATGTATTGAAATTTTATGTAAAGGAGAGCAAAGCGTGCAGATCTTAAGTGCGTGAAGTGAACACACTCGCGTGTCTGCCAGCTCGATCAGTACAAAGACTGTGACTAGAACCCCCAGAAGTCTCCTTCGGGTTCCTTCGCTGTCAGCACCTCGCTCCCCCCGGGTAACCACTGTTCTGCCTCCGTCACCGCGCATGAGCTCTGCCTTCTTTTGAACTTTAGATAAATGGACCCATCCATTCTGCGCTCTTGTTCTGGCTTTCTTTGCTCAACATTGGCAGGCTGACCCTGGGAGGTTTTGCATAGCAATAGCATCCATTTCGTGCCGTCTGGTTTTCGGTTGTATGGGTATCCCACTCTTTGTTCTCCTGTGTGTGGAGGTTGGATTTGTTCAGGGTCCGATGGTTACAGATAATGCTCATCACGGTGTTCTCACGGATGTCACGGTGTTCTCACGGTGTTCTCACGGATGGCGTGTGTGCGCCTGGGGTGGGACAGGCGGGTCTCCCGTGGGTCCCATTTGCTTTGTGTGGTGATGCCAGCTGCTCTTGATCCTTCCAAAAGGTGGTATTGTCTGTTTATTTTTCTTTTTGTTATTCCGGTGACAAGGTAGGGGGTATCTTGGTTTTAATTTGCATCTCCTGGCTGGGCGCGGTGGCTCACATCTGTAATCCCTGCACTTTGGGAGGCCAAGGCGGGTGGATCACCTGGCCAACATGGTGAAACCGCATCTCTACTAAAAATACAAAAAATTAGCCGGGTGTGGTGGCGCATGCCTGTAATCCAAGCTACTCGGGAGGCTGAGGCAGAAAAATTGCTTGAACCTGGGAGGTGGTGGTTGCGGTGAGCTGAGATCTTGCCACTGCACTCCAGCCAGGGCAACAGAGCGAGACTCTGTCTCAAAAAAAAAAAAAAAAATTGGATCTCCCTGATGACTAATGAGATGATGAACCTCTTCATATCTTGTGCATTTGGAATCATCTTTTGTGAAGTGCCTATTTGGGGTTGTCTTACTGATTTGTAGGTATATTTTATATATTTGGGATAAGAGTCTTTTGTCAGGCATGCGTACTACAAATATCTTCTGCTTACCCTTTCATTCTTTTCATGCTTTTTGTTTGTTTTGTTTTCCGAATGAACAGAATTTCTTAATCTTTTTTTATGGTTAGCACTTCTTTGTGTCCTGCTTAAGAAGTACTATGTAACCTTTTAGAAGTTTTATTGTTTTGCCATTACCAACTAGAGCGTTGATTCACCTGGAATGAATCTTACGTATGGTGTGAGGGAGCAGTTAAGGTTTATGTATTGTAAAGGCCATCCTTGCCACCGAACCTCTGAACTAAGGCACGTGACCATAGGTATTGCATTGTTCTGTGTATCTACTTACTCATTTCACCCACATTCTTTTAATTAGTAGAGCTATGGAGTAGGTCTTGATGGCTTGAGTAAGCCCTTCTATTTTGTTCTGGAAGGTTGTCTTGGTTAGTCTTGGTCTTTTTCATTTCCATATAGATTTTAGAATCAGTTTGGCAGACTGTACAAAGAAGGGTTTGGTTTGAGATTGCATTGAATTTGTAGATGAATGTTTATTACATGAAGACTTCTAATTCTTGGCCAGGCACGGTGGCTCACGCCTATAATCCCAGCACTTTGGGAAGCCGAGGCGGGCGTATCACCTGAGGTCAGGAGTTGGAGACCAGCCTGGCCAACGTGGCAAAACTTCATCTCTATTAAAAATACAAAAATTAGCTGGGTATGGTAGCAAGCGCCTATAATCCCAGCTACTTGGGAGGCTGAGGCAGGAGAATTCACTTGAACCCATGAGGCAGAGCTTGCAGTGAGCTGAGATCATGCTACTGCACTCCACCCTGGGTGACAGAGCAAGTCTCAAACAAACAAACAAACAAAATTTGAATTCTTGATTATGGTATGTTCTTCCATGTAGGTTTTCTTTCATTTCTCCACATTTCATAGTTTTTTCTTTTTTTTAATGTAAAGGTCTTATGTTTCTTTCATTAAATTTATTCCTATATACTGTTATTTCGGGATGGTTTTACGAAATGTAGATTTGACTGGTTGGGTAGTGTTTGTTGTAAATGCAGTGATTTTTTTATTTTTTATTTTACTTTAAGTTCTAGGACACATGTGCAGAATATGCAGGTTTGTTAACATAGGTATGCATGTGCCGTGGATGTTTGCTGCACGTATCAACCTGTTATCTAGGTTTCAAGCCCCGCATGCATTAGGCATTTGTCCTAATGCTCCCTCTGTCCGTGTTCCCCCCTCAACAGGCCCTGTTGTGTGATGTTCCCCTCCCTGTGTCCATGTGTTTTCGTTGTTCAACTCCCCCTTATGAGTGAGACCATGAGGTGTTTGGTTTTCTGTTCCTGTGATAGTTTGCTGAGAATGATGAATTCCAGCTTCATCCATGTCCCTGCAAAGGACGTGAACTCATTATTTTTTATGGCTAGTGCAGTGAATTTTTGTGTATAGGCCTTGCTAACTTAAGTTACTAATTCTAATAGCTTATCTGTAGTTCATTTGGATCCTCTCTGTAGAAAATCGTCCTGTCTGTGAATGAGTTTCTTTCTTTCAACTCTTACGCCTTTCATTTTGTTTTCTTGTCTTGTTGTATGGCCAGGCTCTCCCATTTAGTGCTGAATTGAAGTGGGGCTGGCAGAAATCCTAGTCTGGGTCTTGGTCTCTGGGAAAGCTATCATTATTTCCTTGTTAAGTGTGATGTTTGCTGTAGGATACCTTTTATCGGATACTGTACTCTTTATTAGATATCTTTATTAGATTAAGGAAGTTTCCTTTTAGTCCTAGTAAAGGTGTTTTAAAAAAATTATGACTGTTGTATTTTATTAAATACTTTTTTCCTGCATCTATTGATAGTTATATGTTTTCTCCTTTACATGGTAAATAACGTGTTTTTCTAATGTAAAATTAACTTTGCATTCTTAGAATAATCCCAACTTGTTCATAATATATTATACTTTGCATTTATCATTGATTTGATTTGCATATTTTGCTTGGGACTTAATAAGGGTATGGGCTATAGTTTTCCTTTTGGTTTTGATATCAAAATTATGCTGGCCTTATAAAATGGGTTGGGAGAGTTCTACTTTCTGTTTTCTCAGACAGTTGCTATACGATTTTTCTCTGGTGATTATGTGAACCTACCAATGTGTTAAAACTCATAGAACTGCCCGGGCACAGTGGCTCATGCCTGTAATCCCAGCACTTTGGGAGGCCGATGCAGGCGGATCAGCTGAGGTCTGGAGTTTGAGACCAGCCTGGCCAACGTGGTGAAACACCCCATCTCTACTAAAAATACAAAATTTAGTGGGGCATAGTGGCAGGCGCCTGTAATCCCAGCTACTCAGGAGGCTGAGGCAGGAGGATCCCTTGAACCCAAGAGATGGAGGTTGCAGTGAGCCGGGATCACACCACTGCACTCTAGCCTGGGTGGCAGAGCAAGACTCCATCTCAAAAAATAAATAAATAAATAAACAACAGCAACAACAACAACAAACCTCATAGAACTGTACACAAAAAAGTCCATTTTATTGTATATGAACTGAAACATAATAATAGCTGGGTGTGGTGGCCTGCAATCCCAGCTATTCCGGAGGCTGATGGGGGAGGATTTTTTGAGCCCAGGAGTTGGAGTCCAGCCTGGGCAATGTAGTGAGACTTCATTTTCATTAACAACAACAACAACAAAATTGAAAAGATAATAAAACACTTTCACAAGAGAATTTTAAAAAATGTGTTCGTGTACTCACTCACACCCCCTCCCTCACAGACTTTATGTCAGATGATCCTCAGAGGGGCGTCAGAAAGACCTTGTTGAATAAGTCTGTTTCTTAGTAAATGATGCCAATAAATATATTTGTTGAATGATCTAATACATTTCCCCAGGGGGTGGAATAGCGGAGAGAAGGCTAGTGAAAGGTCTGTTCTCTGAGTGTGTGTATTTCTTCCTTAATGTTTGGAAGACTTCACCAGTAAGGCCATCTGGGACCTGGAGTTTTCTTTCTTTTTTTTTTTGTTTTGAGACGGAGTCTCGCTCTGTCGCCCAGGCTGGAGTGCAGTGACGTGATCTCGGCTAACTGCAAGCTCCGCCTCCCGGGTTCATGCCATTCTCCTGCGTCAGCCTCCCAAGTAGCTGGGACTACAGGTGCCCGCCACCGTGCCTGGCTAATTTTTTTGTGTCTTTTTTACGTAGAGACAGGGTTTCACTGTGTTAACCAGGCTCGTCTCGATCTCCTGACCTTATGATCCGCCCTCCTTGGCCTCCCAAAGTGCTGGGATTACAGGTGTGAGCCACTGTGCCTGGCCACCAACCTGGAGTTTTCTTTGTGAGTTTCTAAATTATTGACTTAATTTTGTTGTTGTTGTTGTTGAGGTATAATATATAAAATGTGACTGCTGAGGGTTGAGGAAGAATTTGGAGAGGCATGGGAACACGAGGCTGCAGGGTCTGTATTTGGGAAAGAGACTGGAGATGAGGCAGCAGGGCTGGGAAGGCTTTGGCTGATAGGCTGTCATTGTGGTTATGTCCCTTTGTGGAGTGACTGCTCTGGGCCCCACCCATAGCTGATGTGCTAGACCAGATGTGGTTTGAAACTCCCTGGGTAGTGGGAACTGGTGAGAAGTGTTAAGTAGGACATCAGGAATCGCCTTTCTGAGTGCATGCGGCCATTCAGAACAGTGGTTCTCAGATCCAGGTGTGCATCGGAGCCACTGCAGGGCTGGTTGAACCAGAGATTGCTGGGCCCCACCCGGGGTTTGTGGTTCCGTAGGTCTGGGTGGGGCTCCATAGTTTGTATTTCTAGCCAGTGCCCAGGCGATGCTGCTGCTGGTCCAGATTCCCCACTTGAGGACCACAGGGTTTGATTGTATTCATTAATTGGCCGCCTCCCCGCATTGAATGTTGGCTGCCTGGGGGAGGGATTTTGTCAGTTCCATCCCGTTTGGTCCCCCGGGCCAGGCACAGACTAGGTGCTCAGGACCACTCTCTACCAGGCCAGCTCCTGTACTTGATTGTCCAGAGTTTTTTTAATTGCAAAAGTAATATGTGCTTGTTCAATTTTTTAAAAAACAGTGCAGACATCCGTAAAATAAAAGTAAAATTCCCTTTTCTGCCCCTCACCCTGTGCCTTTCAGCAGACTTCTTTGGTGCCTTTGCAGACATACAAACACACAGACAGGTGTTTTCTTTTTTTTTTTTTTTTTGAGATGGAGTCGCGCTCTGTCGCCCGAGCTGGAGTGCAGTGGCCGGATCTCAGCTCACTGCAAGCTCCGCCTCCTGGGTTTACGCCATTCTACCTCAGCCTCCCGAGTAGCTGGGACTACAGGCGCCAGCCACCTCGCCCGGCTAGCTTTTTGTATTTTTTAGTAGAGACGGGGTTTCACCGTGTTAGCCAGGATGGTCTCGAACTCCTGACCTCGTGATCCGCCCGTCTCGGCCTCCCAAAGTGCTGGGATTACAGGCTTGAGCCACCGCGCCCGGCCGTGTTTTCTTTTTTAAGGGACAATGGAGCTGACTGTTAGAAAGAGGATGGTGGCGGGGGCTTGAGGAGGATGATTCTACAGGGGCTAGTTGTTGATATAACTGAATGGCATTGCTTCCGAGGGGTGCCAACCCATAGTGCATGCTTGTGGTTTAGAATAGATCCGTTTTTTTTTTTTTTCCCCCTTCTTTTTTTTTGAGATGGATTCTCACTCTGTTGCCCAGGCTGGAGTGCAGTGGTGTGATCTTGCCTCACTGCAATCTCTGCCTCCTGGGTGATTCTCCTGCCTCATCCTCCCAAGTAGTTAGGATTACAGGCACCCACCATCACGCCCAGCTAACTTTTTTTTTTTTTTTTGAGACAGAGTCTCACTCTGTTGCCCAGGCTGGAGTCCAGTGGCACAATCTCGGCTCACTGCAACCTCTGCCTTCTGGGTTCAGGCAGTTCTCTGCCGCAGCCTCCCACGTGGTTGGGATTACAGGCTCTCACCACGATGCCCAGCTAATTTTTGTATTTTTAGTAGAGATGGAGTTTCACCATCTTGACCAGGTTGGTTTTGAACTCTTGACCTCAGGTCCACCCACCTTGGCCTCCCAAAGTGCTGGGATTGCAGTTGTGAGCCACCACACCCAGCCATAAGAATAGATCAGTTTGGGGGGACATGAGGTGGTTAGTTAGCTCTGGGTTTTTGTTTTTGTCTTCAACAGCATTTGAAGTGAGTGAGGGGAATCCGGAGCGATGGTTCTAGTGTAGGTATTTGGATGAATTTCACGGCTCTGTGCTTGTGACCCACCGGCAGACCTGGCCGCTGCTTCACAAGGCACAGTGCCTGGCGTACCGCAGATGCTCAGGAAGCGCTGTGTGTTTGGTGCTTTTCCAGGTCCGAGGTCTCGGTGGGTTTTATGCCTGGAAGCTTGCCCTGCCACGGCATGTGGTGCAGAGCCGTGTCCCAGGCCTGAGAACCCCGTCACTCAGGCTTTGCTTCCCAGACTTTGCATGCACTCCTCCCTCCCTGTGACTGGGGAGGCCCGCCCTGTCACCCCCGCCTTTCCGCCGGCCCTCTCAGTCCAATTGCCTTCACTTGCAGACGCGAGGGGTGGGGCTCCAAGTGCACCCATGGTGTTTCCCTGGGACTGTGGCTCTGGCGTACCAGGAATGTGGTGTGGGGAGAGTCCGTGCTTCTGCGGCCAGCCCCTCGGAGCTGCGAGGTCACAGTAGACATGATGGCCCTCTCCCCTGCGCTCCTGTTCATGGACAGGTTTGTGGCTGCTTTCTTGCCTTTCTTGCTGGTGGAACCGGAGACTGAACTGGAAACTGGGTCTTTCCCGTGTGTGTAGCTTTGATAGCATGTGACCCTCGGCCTTGGTTGGGCTGACGTGTTTCTGTGGGTCTCCCCCGGTGTGAAATGCAGGTGATCCTTTCTATCCAGGCAGCATCTCTGAGTGCCGGAGCTCCCTGAGCCAGTGTTTGTGCTCATATGTATCTCATGCCCCCTGCACTCCCTTGACTTGGATATTCTGTTTTTAAGGACTAGCTTTTTTTTTTTGAGACAGAGTCTGGTTCTGTTGCCCAGGCTGGAGTGCAGTGGCACGATCTTGGCTCACTGCAGCCTCCGCCTCCCAGGTTCACGCAGTTCTTCTGCCTCAGCCTCCTGAGTAGCTGGGACTACAAACGTGTGCCACTATGCCCGGCTAATTTTTGTATTTTTTTAGTAGAGATGGGGTTTTGCCACGTTGGCCAGGCTGGTCTTGAACTCCTGGCCTCAAGTGATCCGCCCACCTTGGCCTCCCAGAGTGCTGGGATTACAGGTGTGAGCAGCCGTCCCTGGCCAGGGTTAACTTTTTAGTATCAGATGCTACTTGAGTAGCATTTTCTGAAAGAAGAGTGCCTCCAGGTACTTTCAGTTCTTGGGTACTTTGGATTGTGTGTGGAACTAGGAATTTTGAGCACAGTGATTGATCATGGTAATGGAACCTCAGTTTCTTTCTTCGTGTTTCCTGTGGAGCGATAGGATTTTCTTCCATAGTGTGTCTGCTTAGAAGGAGGTTGCGTAGTTTTTCCTGTCTCTCTGACAGTTGAGACGGCTGGCCCTTTTAAGCTTGCATTTTCAAAGGGGAGTCAGAGGCCCGTGTGAATATGTGTGGCGATGTCAGTTTTTGGGGGGTGGAGATCTGGAAAGTATACCTCGGAAGTGGGATTTCAAGGAAGCATTTAGGTTTTGCCTTCTCTACCCTTGGTGAATAACAGGATTGCTATGTCCCTTCAGGAGGAAGCGTCTTAGCCTCGCCGGGCCTCGGTGTCCTGTCCGAACGGTGGTGGCTGTAATACCTTTCTTGTAGGGTTATGGGAGGAGGATGTAAAACACAGGGAAAGTGCCTGGTGCAGCACTAGGCAGGCACCTGATAGTGCCCTGCCCCAGGTAACTATGATTCAGAAAGTGGTGGCAGAGACGCCCTCCTGGGCCAGGCAGTCTCTATGGGAGCCGAGTGCTGCATGGCTCAGCTGGGTTCCGATTGCTTTGGAATCCGAAGTTGCCAGCAGTTTCGGTTGATGAGACAAAGGAGGGAAAGAGCAAGAAGCCCTGAGTGACTGCTGATGTGCAAACAAGTGTTGAAGTGTACAGCATCTTGAGGGAGGGGGACTTTGGGTTTATTTCTTAAGACTTGAGAGGCTTTGAGAAAGCCCTGATGAGTGTCTGCGGCTTGTGGAACCTGGCCCACCATTGCGTCCTGCCTCTCCTGCTGTCCTCTGCCTTCAGGGACAAGTAGCAGCCTCAGACACGTAAGTCCGAGTCGCAGCTCTGTGTTCCTTAGGTGGACGAGTCTAGGCCCGTCTTCCCAGCCTCCTACCTTCCTCTTGGTTAAGTGCAATAATAATTCTCATGTAATCTTTATAAAAATTAATTGAAAAAAGCTTTCATTCAATAATCTGAGTGTTTTACTCAGTGCCAGGAACTGTCATAGGCACTAGAGACAGAGTGGTAATTAGAAGAGGTGGTACCCACTTCCATGAGCTTTACATTCTGCTGAAGGAGACAGATCATAGCCCCCCGGACTTGTACTTTGTGTTCATAATAAAGTTTTTTTCTTAAAGAGAATCCCCCAAACTGTGTAAGCTTCAAGGCCTTCCAAACCTAGATCCGCCCTTGCGAACAGATGATGGAAGTGCTGAAGTAGCAGGTATGGTGGAGTGTGGCGGAGTGGAGGGGGTTGCACAGGACAGACCACCCCTGGCCAGAGGCTCCTGAGCAGCTCTGGCTCACTGTGGCCAGATCTTCTATTCCAAGAGAAGCTGGAAACCCAGGTTTTTCTGTGATGTTTAAAAATATTGAACAAATCAAACTGTAGAACATGGCGTCGACAGAAAACACAGGCTACCAACATGTCATCGCTGCTGAGGACACCTGCACACGCACCTACACAGACCTGCCATTGAGTGCCTGGAGTGTGTGGAATGACTGATACGCCTGGTCCCCCTTCACTCTCACCTGGCCCTAGGAGGAAGTTGGCATGATCTCTAATTGCAGATGAAAGGAGGCCCAGGGACCAGGGTTGCTTGCCCAGGGCTGCTTCTCTGTGGAAGGGCAGGGCTGGCATAGCCGCTCGTCGGTCTCCCCAAAGCCTCCTGTGCCTCACTGCTTAGCTAATGCAGGTGACACGAGGTTACCTCCCACCTTGTGGCTTTCTAGATGCAGATGGGTGCCTGAGCTGCCTAGACAGGGAAGGAGTGCCGGGTCTGTGGCCGGGCTCAGGTGTGGGGGCCTTCTCACCAGCAGGGCCGCGGTTCCTCACCGCTGCATTTGCTAGAAGCGAACAAAGGTGGCTCCGGGAGTGGGATGGACAGCGAGTAAGCTGCTTCCGGCTACTTGGTTATATTTGCCTTTTTACCATTGATTGGTGTCTCCTCCACCACGCCCCACAGCTTTGCCTTTCTTAGGAAAAGTCTGGGAGTGGAGCAGGAGCATGGTTGCACAGTGCTGGCAGCCACATCGCTTGCTGCGTGTTCCTCTTGAGGGTAGCGCCGGCCAGCCATTCTTCATTTGTACTGGGAGGAAAGTGAAGAAACTTGTGGCCTGCACTGGGAAGGTAGACTCCATGTGTCCACCGGTACTTACCTGGGGAGGCCTGGAACGGCCTGAGTTTGAGTCCCAGGTGGGTGACCTTGAGAACTGACCTAACGTCTAGGCTATTTTCCTTGGAACGCTATCACCAATCTCACGCTCAAGCAGTGGGTGATGTTTAGAGTAAATTCCATGGGAGCAGGTGCTCCATGCCTGGAACAGTGTCTGACTTAGAGTCAACATACATTTGAACAAGTAAATATTTAGGTCAAGAAATACTTGGACAGATGGAGGTGAAACGCCTGGTATGGCGTCTCCTTGCTGTGTAAAGGTCTTTTGTTTCTGTGTTCTGAAGTCATGGGCACGCTTCCTCTCCTTTACACATGCAGGGCTTGCCACTTGCTTTTGCTTACTGTTCTCCTCTGGTATTGCCAGCAGAGGAATTTGGGCTGGTGATTGGGCACTTCTTGCTATATTCCTGGGAAGAGAACACGTCTTTTAGGTTTTATCTTAGAAAGTTAGAGAGAGAAGGCCAAGGCAGGAGGATGGCTTGAGCCCAGGAGTTGGAAACCAGCCTGGGCCACATGGTGAGACTCTGTCTCTACAAAAATTAGCCGAGTATAGTGGGATAAGCCTGTAGTCCCAGCTGCTTGAGAGGCTGAGGTGGGAGGACTACTTGAGCCCAGGAGGTTGAGGCTGCAGTGAGCTGTGTTCACACCACTGCATTCCAGCCTGGGTGACAGAGTGAGACTCTCAAAAAAAAAAAAAAAAAAAAGGGGCGGGGGGTGCTGGCTTTTTTTTATGGGCTGGTTTTATCATCCCCTTGTTGGGATATCCCAACCCTCTTGAGGAGGTTAAGCCCAAACTCAGCCCTTTAGCCTGGGCCAGGCTCACCCTGCTCCCAGGTTCTCAGCTCCCCAGGGATGGCACTGCTTACGGTGCTCTGTGTCCCACTCAGCAGCTGAACACAGAGCCAGGTGTGGGTCAGGGGTGAGTCAAGTCGCTCTCCAGATGACTGCTGCAGGTGGCCAGCCCGCAACACAGACCTGCAGTTATAGCCGGAGTCTGCAGTTGCTTGGCCAGTCACCTTTCCAGCGGCCTTACCTGCTTCATACTGGGGGTTGAGCGAGTTATGGAGCATCCTGACTTCAGTGGGTCTAGGAGTTGGGTGATGGGGTAAGGGTGATACAGGTGATCCCCACCTACACACACACACACACACACACACACACACACACACACAGATATTACTGAGCAATCTTTTTATGCTTTATTTTTTGAGAGAGGGTGTCGCTCTGTCACCCAGGCTGGAGTGCAGGGAGCTCACTCAGCTTGTTGTAGCTTCTAACTCCTGGGCTCAAGCAATCCCCTCACCTCAACCTCCCAAGTAACTGAGACCATAGGTGTGCACCACCACCCCTGGCTAACTTTTTTTTTCACGTTTTGTAGACATGAGATCTTACTATGTTGCCCAGGCTATTCTCAAACTCCTGGCCTCAAGCGATTCACCCACCTTGGCCTCCCAAAGTGCTGGGATTATAGGCATGAGCCACCGGGCCTGGCTTGAAGAGTCTTCTTACTGCCCTTCCCTGGAATGCTCTCACCCTTCAATCTTCTTTCTCTCACCCTCCAAGGCTGGACACTCCTCTTGGTTCTCACGGTGTCCCTACCCGTCTCATTGGCCAGTTTATTGGTCAGCTTCTTGAGGATGGTAGCCTTATTAACTCACCTGTTTGTTTTATAGTCTGGGCCTTGGAGACAATAGGTACTTAAGAGTATGTGTCTCTGAATGGAATATGCAGGGTTCCAGGCCTCGCAGCAGGTGCTGGGTGCTTTCCTGGCTTTCTTTGTATCGTATTTAATCCTGGGAGGTAGAAATGAGGCTCAGAAGCAGTGCCTGCCAAGAGGTAAAGTCGGGGGCAGATACAGCTCTGCCTGCTTCTCTGAAGCCCTTGGTCCCCGCTGGGCCTTCCCCTGGGCTGGTGTGAAGGCTGTGGTCCTCCTCCAGGCTCTCAGCTGGCTGTTGCTGTTTCCGGCAGGGTCTTGGCCTCTGGGAAGCACGTTGTGGGCAGGGGTTCGTGTAGAGCTGCTGAGTGGGAACAAGGGGGCGTCACGGGCTTAGCTCTCCATGCAGCCCCTTCTCTGGGACCATCTCAGGATCCGTTTTTGAGACATAGTAGGCATGGCGATTGTACTTAGGCTGTGGAATAAACATTTTCAAGTCTCCTCCAAAGGCCTTGTTTTTTGGTACCAGCAGCGCATCACTGAGTACTTGCATTTCTTCTTTGGCCTTTTGCTTGCTGTCACTTCCTACCTAATGCAACAGGAGTGGCCCCATCTTGCCAAGTTGTGTTGGTAGGAGTACAGAAAAATCCTGTACTTGGGTGTGATGAGTCTTACTGATTTGAAGGATGAGGTGGGAGTGGTACAAAGCATTTCATTTTCTAATGGCAGAAATACCTAGTTTTGCAGTGGCTTTTAAATTTTTTATGAACTTTTTTTCCATCAGCAATACGTTTGCATGGCTCAGAAATCAAAAAGTACAAGACAGTATATGGGTGAAAAGTTGACTTTCTAACCTGTGCCTTTTCTTTTCTTTTTTTTTTTTTTGAGACAGAGTCTGACTGTTGCCCAGGCTGGAGTGCAATGGTGTGATCTCAGCTCACTGCAACCTCCGCGTCCTGGGCTCAGCGATCTTCCCACCTTAGTCTACCAAGTAGCTGGGACTACAGATGCACATCACCACACCTGGCTATTTTTTTTTTTTGTATTTTTTGTAGAGACAAGGTTTTGCCATGTTGTCCAGGCTGAGCTCAAACTCCTGAGCTCAAGTGATCCGCCCACCTCTGCCTCCCAAAATGCTGGGATAACAGGTGTGAGCCACCATGCCTGGCCTACCCCGTGCCTTTTGCTACCCAATATCCTGCCCCAGAAGCAATGAATATAAGCAGTTTCTGTGTTCTTCCAGAGAGTCTGTGCCTGTACAGGCAAATGCAGATGCAGGTGTTACTTGGCATGCCTTGTATGATTATGTACCCTGCATTTTTCCCTTCAAAAAAATGCCTGTCGGCCTCCTGAAAGCTGCCTGTGAGTGTATCAGGAACTCTTGGATTGTTTCCAGACTTTATCTGACATGAAAAAATACTATATTTTATGTCAGCCAGCATCTTTCAGCATGAGGAGCTGCACCTTTGGCGTGTCCAGTGGCTGCCGTATGGGACAGCACAGGCCCCAACCTGTTGTCAGAAGGTGAGGGGTGTTGGAGCCTCCAGGCAGTTTGCTGTTTTCAGCCCTGCTGCCTCTCTTCAGGTGTTGCCCTTCCAGCCTAATCGGGTGCACTGCACAGGCCTGTGAAAGACCCTGGTAACGGCGTGGAGGAGGCTGAGAGAGGCCAGAATCGGTGCCCATCGCGTACCTGACTACTCTTGTTGGGAAGGGGGCTTCTGAAGGTCCGTTTTGTCCCAGTTAAATGTGTGAGCCGTGGACCTCGCTCCTAATGATCAGGACGCGGTGTCCTGGGGTCTGGCACTCCTGGACCTGGGATCTCTGCCTTCACAGAAAACGGACATGCCATTATTTGTAACATACTTTGTTGGTGTCCCCTGTCTTTTCCTCATTACTTTGCAAGTCATTGGAGAAATGCCTCAGGGAAGCACTGGGCCCTTTTCCCTGTGCAGAAGTGCTTCTGCCTCTCTCTGGCTTACAGGCAGGCCCTTCCCATGGCCGGGTGTGGCCTGATCCCTGACAGCCCCCGGTGTGTCTCCCAGGCTCTCCATATGGCTTTAAAATGACACTGAGCAGCCTGTGTGGACAAATCCTGGTGGGGCCAGCACCTTTCAGGGCACCCTTTGATGGGCACTCCGCATTCTTATCAACTGTGGCCCCCCAAATCTCTCTGTGCCATGGGGGAGCCAAGCTGGCCCCGCTAAGGAGTGGGGAAGAATTTCTCTGCAGTGCCCAGTCCACGAGGAGCTGTGCCTGGTGGCGGGGCTGCGTGTGCATGGCCGAGCTGGACCCCTCATTTAATCCTGAGTCTTTTTCTCAGGGGCACTCGCGGGCAGAGGGAGCAGCCTGTGTGGGAGGCCTGAGGTAGGCAATTGGAGTCACGATGCCATTACCACAAAAACAGGTGCAAGTCCTTGGCGGGATCTGTGGCAGGGCTGGCGTGGTCCACTTGTGCTTACAGAAGATGGCGCTGGTAGAGAGTGTTGCTGGGGTCTAGGGCTTGGTGTGGAACTGTACCTGTGGGGTGCCTGAAGGAGGGGCAAGGCAGGCACAGCTGGAGCGCGACTGGCATCTGTCTGTGGGGTGTGTGCAGCCGATAAAAGGCAGGAGGACAAGGAGGTTGGGCAGTGGGGAGCGCTGGTGTTAACCTGGAAGACTGGAGGGTTTAGAGCACATACAACTCCTGTTTCTGTTGTTCAGTGTCTGAATGAATGCGGCCAAGGGCTGTTGAGGGAGTGTCTTGCTCTGGCCTCCCGACTGCAGAGGCGCATCTGAGCCAAGGCTGATTGATGGGGCTTTTAACACGAGATATCAGCCTTTTAGAAAGAAGAAATGGTTCCCTCATCTTTGCGGACGTTCTCAGGTCTCCTCCCCCACCTGCTGCAGGAGGAGGGATCTGAGTCTGCACCTGGATGAAGGGGCTAGGTAGGAGGTGAGATATGCCAGCACCCAGGTGCTGTGCAGGTACGGACGGTGGCGGGAGCTTGTGTACATGTCGGGGTAGTGTGGGGCAGGACTCATGAACTAGAGTCTGGGGCTGTCAGGGAACCCCGCTGCGACAGCACGGGTGACACCGACCATGTGTGGGTTGGAGGCATCTACAGATACCGATTGTTTACTTGCCGTGCCCTTGGTGGTGGGGTTGCGGCAGCTGCAGGTGGGTCTCACCAGGGTTAATGAGTACTCTGTGTCTGCACGGCAGCTGAGACAGCTTGGAGGCCAGCAGCTGCTTGTCCTTAATGCTGCTAGTAGAGTGAGTGCTTTTGCTCCATAGGACAAAGGAGTTTCTTCTTCCCACTGAAGGGCCCTTTACTGGGGATGCAAAACAAAAGGAGTCCAGCGTTCTCTCGGGCAGGGTTGGCAAATGGCCCTCACCCCCTGCTGGCCGCCGCCCGGCTCCCAGCCCCCTCCAGGGAGGCTGTGGTGGTCTACCACTCCTCACCTGCTCTCTCCCAGACCCCCACCACCCATTACCCCTTCTTTCCAGGGGGACTTCTTCCTGCCGAGAGGTTACCTCTGTTGAGTTCTCAGTCTCGGGCCTTGATTCGTCTGTGTTGCACTCCCCTTACCTGACCCCTGTGCCTTGCATGTCAGTCCTACCTCCTCATCGCCCTACATTTGCCTTCCCTGCACACACACATGATGGCTGCTCCATTTGCCAGCAGACACCTACTGCGTGCTGGGTAGATCCTGGGGATGCAGAGGTGACTCTACCCTGCCCTCCGGGAGACCCCACCGAAGGCAAAGACATGTGGAGAGGAGAGGGGATGGAGTCCATCCCATAAGCACAGAATGAAGGGAATGCCCTGTGCTCTGGAAACAGAAGCAGGGGAGCCCAGGCCCGGGCAGCTGGTCTGGGAGGGCTCTGCAGAATGCCCTGACGGCAAGTGCTAGGACTTCCAATGCTGGGGGCGGGTAGCGGGGGAGATGGGACAGGTGCATTTGAAATAGTGAAAAGAGGAAGCTAGGAGCCAGCAGCCCCTCTGTTCTGTCTCCTGTGAGTGTCAGAGATGGTGGCTATAGCCACTGTGTGCTCAGCATCTGAAGGCCAAGGGGTGGGCTGACTCACTGGGCCACACAGCCCATGAAGCAGCAGCTGAGGGACTGCTGGACTCCGGACCAGCAGCACTAGTGTGGGCTCCCTGTCGGGCAGACAGCATAGATGTTGAAGGGACAGAGCAGACGGGCTCTGCAGTGCCCAGGCTTGCTCCTGGCCGGCTGTGTCCTCTCACTGCACCTGACCTGAGGGCGATGCCCCAGGCTCGCTCCTGCCAGGCTCTGTCCTCTCACTGCACCTGACCTGAGAGCAATGTTTGGTCATATGATGAGCAGGTGCGGGTCCTTGGCTCCCCCTTGGCCTCCCGGGCCCAGCCGCAGCTACGCCAGGGCTCCCGATGCCTCACTCACCAGAAAGGAGGACATCCTTTCAGCCCAGAGCCCAGGCTGCAGCATCTTTTTACTTGTAGTGACTTGTTTTAGGGTTGCATTTCTGCCTCTTAACCCACACACACACACAAAAATGCTTTTTATGAGCTTTTCAAAAGTCATGGCTTATCATGTGATCCTAAGCTCTTATGTTAAAAATAATCATACAACTTTGATGTTTTTTGAGACTGAGTCTCACTCTGTCACCCAGGCTGGAGTGCAGTAGTGTGATCTCAGCTCACTGCAAGCTCTGCCTCCCAGATTCAAGTGATTCTTCGTGCCTTAGCCTCCTGAGTATCTGGAACTACAGGTGCCCGTCACCACACCCGGCTAATTTTTTGTATTTTTAGTAGAGACAAGGTTTCACCGTGTTAGCCAGGATGGTCTCGATCTCCTGACCTCGTGATCCGCCCGCCTCGGCCTCCCAAAGTGCTGGGATTACAGGCATGAGCAACCATGCCCGGACTGTATTTTTAATAGAGATGAGTTTCGCCATGTTGCCCAGGCTGGTCTCAAACTCCTGGCTCAAGCAATCCACCTCCCCAAGTGCTGGGATTATAGGCGTGAGCCACTGTGCCTGGCCACAACTTTGATTTTTGACATTAATTTTTATCTGCAGTACCTTTGTACAGACTAATAACAGTGTTAGCTGAGACCTGAAAAACCATGGTTTCTGTTCCTCTTAGTCGCCCACCTGCCAGCCCCTGTTTCAGTGAATAACGCTCCAGCTTGTGCTCAACCTTCCAGACTGTGAATCTGGGAGCCGCTCACCCAGACTGCTCCTTTCTGCACATCCCCACATCCTGCGGCTTCTGTGCAATTCTCCTGTCCATTCCTTAGACCCTCTGCAGCTCCTGTCCCTCCAGAGTAAAGAGGCCTGTCCCAAATCCTGTTGCCTTCCCCTTCCTGACTGCAGTTTCCCAGAGACAGACAATGCCTCTTCAGCAAAATGTACACCCTTAGTGAACCCAAGTTCTGGATGCCAGGTTCTTAGTATCTTCTACTGCCTGAAGTTTTAACCTGGTTTAATTGTTTAAGTCCTTCACTGATGGCGAAATCTTAGATGGTCAATGGAATGGATCTCAGACAGTTCAAAGTTCATTTTCTTTTTCTTTATTTTTTTGAAACAAGGTCTTGCTCTGTCGCCCAGGCTGGAGTGCAGTGGCGTGATCATAGTGAAAGTCCATTTCTTATAAACAGAAATTGCCTTGAGCTATGAAACTATTTCCGAAATGATTATAACCACCACAGAAAAGGAAGGAAACCGTGAAACTATTTGTTTTCTTTTTTTGAAAGTTTCTGTAACTTTATTTTGATAGAATTTCAAATTTACTAAAAAATTGCAAAAAACCCCCGGAACTCCAATATATTCTTTAGCAGATTTACCGACTATATTTGGCTCTGTTTGTTCTGCTTCTCTTTATATATGATAGTATATATGCATATTTTTTCCTGCGCTATTAGAAGAGTAAGTTTGAGATACCATGTCTGTTTACCCTTAAATATATCAGCATATTTCCTAAGAACAAGGGCATTCCCTTATGTAACCACAGAACAGTTGTCAAAGTGAGGAAACTTAACATTAATCTAATGCTGTTGTCAAATCCACAGTCTGTAATCAGACTTCATCAGTTGTCCCAATAATCTTTTTGTTTGTTTTTTGAGGTAGAGTCTCGCTCTGTCTCCCAGGCTAGAGTGCAGTGGTGCGATCCTGGCTCACTGCAGCCTCCGCCTCCTGGGTTCAAGTGATTCTCCTGCCTCAGCCTCCCAAGTAGCTGGGATTACAGCATGAGTCACCGTGCCTGGCCCTCTCTCGTGTCCTTTTAATCTGAAACAGTTCTTCAGCCTTCCTTTGTTTTCATGATAGTGACATTTTGAGAGCTTACAGGTCCATTATTGTATAGATTGTCTCGGTCTGGGTGTGTCTGCTTTTCTTCATGATTGGATGCAGGTCGTGCATTCTTGGACATTAGCGCCATCGACTTGGTGTGTTGTTCCCTGTGCATCAGATCAGGTGTCCTGTGCCATCTGTCCTGGCTTTTTTTGAAATAGAGACAAATGTCTTGCTCTGTCGCTCAGACTGGTGGTGTAATCATAGCTGACTGTAACCTCGAACTCCTGGGTTCCAGTGATCTGGCCTTAGCCTCCCCAGTAGCTAGGGCTGCTGATACATGCCACCGTACCTGGCTAATTTAAAAAGGTTATTTGTAGAGACAGAGTCTCGCTCCGTTGCCCAGGTGAGTCTCAAACTCTTGGCCTCAAGCCGTCCTCCTGCCTTGGCCTCCCAAAGTGCTGAGATTGTAGGTGTGAGCCACCACTCCTGGCTGGTGGTGTTAGCTTTGGTCACTTGGCTGAGGTGGTGTCCCTCAGGTTTCTCCAGCAAAAGGTTATTTTGCTTCATGTAATGAATAAGGAATTTGTAGGAGACACTTTCAAACTGTGTAAAAATCCATTCCTCATGCAGCTTTCCCCACGGGTGTAAGCATCCGTCGATCATTTCCTAGCTCCATCGGTCTTTCTCTCCTTACTAGGCGGCTTCCCAAGAGCTTTCCTCCTCCTCCATTAATTTCTATGTTTGTTTATTTGTACCTATATGGACTAGTGGATTTCTCTTTTATTCAATGAGTTATAATCCATTGTTCTAATTATTTGGATGATTAAATTGTTCCAGATTGAGCCAGTGGGAGCCTATTCAGGCTGGCTACTGTTTCTTTTAGACATGTCCCAGTATTTCTTTGAGAACTTTCTTTCTAGTCCAGCAAGATGCTGCAGGCTCATCTTGTACTTTCTAGTAACTCCTGGAAGCCATTTGTTTTTAATGAATGCATTGATACAGTGCATTCCAAACAGTTTATTTTGTATGAATACTACCAGTTGGGATTTATTTGTGTTATTTGGAACTTCCTTTCACATGTTCTTTGGAGAGAAGACCTTGTGACCATCTCATGAGTAATTTTCTTTTTATGGTATGTGAATACTCGTTATAAATAGGTAGTACAGATTTACCTTGTACATAATTTAAGCGAGAGGTTACATACTAAAGCAGTTGTTACTCTTAAACAATAATTGTATACTTGAAATTTTAATTTGTGTAACAACCTGATAGAACATGGGGCAGTGTGCCCTTGTTAAACATAGGAAACGGGCTCAGAGAGGTTAATATACTGGTCCAGTGTCATGTGGCTAATGAATGGTTGAGCCAGGGCTTCAATTCAGTTTAGTCTGACTTCAAAGCTTACTTTTTCTGATACCCTTTGTTATAACACATTTTCTTACTCTAAATTACAGAATTAGTTGAATAATGAAAAGGTTTTTTGTTTGTTTTTGAGATGGAGTCTTGCTCTGTCACCCAGGCTGGAGTGCAGTGGTGCGATCTCTGCTCACTGCAAGGTCCGCCTCCCGGGTTCATGTCATTCTCCTGCCTCAGCCTCCCTAGTAGCTGGGACTACAGGCCCCTGCCACCATGCCCGGCTGATTCTTTGTATTTTTAGTAGAAACGGGTTTTCACCATGTTAACCAGGATGGTCTCAATCTTCTGACCTCATGATCCGCCCACCTCGGCCTCCCGAAGTGCTGGGATTACAGGCGTGAGCCACTGCCCCTGGCCAACAAAAAGTTTATTTCTGGCTTAAGGTCTTTCTCTTGCTGCATAATTTAGTGTCTGTATGAAAATAAAGTCTAAAGAATTAAAGTACATGGTTCTCAGAGGAAAGTTGACTTGTTTTTATTGGAGTGGTTCTGCTGTCCTGCTGTTTCTTTAATTACCCAGAAATGCCCTAACCTTGTTATTTTCTTCCTATAGGAATTTGCTTGCTAGAAAACAAAGTGCAAGACCTGACAAACACAGTGACCTGGGATGGAAGTTATTTGGGAAAGCACCACTCCGAGAGAATGCTCAGAAGGATTCAAAGAGAATACAGAAGGTACACAAGATATGAAATCACAGAAATAGGCTGTTGGATGTGTTCAGCATATATTCATGAACCTTGCAAAAATGACCATATTGAGTCTGAAACTGGAAATCGCTTTGTATTACTGCCACGTTCCTCAAATTTAAGTCTGTATTCAGAATGTGGATGAATTTAACCTTCATTTCTTATAGCTTGTAACATGCACATAGGAAAGTCCATGTGACAGAGGTGGGCTCTAGCTGTTTATAACGGTATTTAGACAGAGCTGGGTTCTAGATGTTTATAACCATATTTAATCCATGTTAATAATAGTTGCAAATGTGTTTATCATCAAATTTGTATTGTTTGATATTAAACATTTCTCCCGTGGGTTTCTTGGAGCTCACATCCTTCCTGTGCTGCTCTGGGACAGGAAGGCGAGGGCCGTCATTCCCCGGCTCTGCTGGGACGCTGTTCCCTTGCTCCCTCTGAGTCTGCCTACTTTTGGGGTAAGGATGGGGTTCACAGTCAGGCCAGGCCTGCATGTCCTCACCACTGGGCTGCCTGGCTCCTTACAATGGGAGAGATGCCTCTGCTGGATGCTTGCTTGTGCGCGGACACAGCAAGTCCACGGCCCAGGCAGCCCTGACCGTTGCCGCCTACAGCTTCTCCTAGGCCCTGAGTCTCAGCTGGCTCGGCATCCTAAGAGTCTGCTGTCTGTCCCCAGCGCCGTGACATTGCCCCCAGCACCCTCGCTCCTCCAACCTGAGTTTTATATTCATTGACATTTGCTCGGTAAACACTCCTGAGGCTCCACGAAGCGCCAGGCCTCATGCTTGGCACCGGGGTTGGAAGGGACACAGTACCCATGCCCAACAGCGTCCCTGTGGAAAGATTCCAGGGCAGGTACAGGAGGAGTGGGGTGACAGGGACAATTGAGGTTAAAGGTGTGACAGGAAATTAATTGCTATGGGGATCATGTACTGAGTGATTACTGTATGCTAGTTCTGATTCAGCACTCGTGTTTCTAGTTCCTTTAAAACTCGCAACAACCTGGTGAAGAAGACAGTATTATTAAACTCACTTTACCAAAGAAGCGCTGAGACACAGAGGCTGAGTGACTTGATGTGCAGGGTCACATTGCTAGTAAGTAGCAGAGCTGGAAACCGGCCCCAGGCAGTGGGGTTCCAGGACCCCTTTTGCAGGCAGGGCCAGGCAGGTAGTGGGGACAGCATGAGATAAGGACGATGTGCAGCTGAGCCCAGGAGGCTGACTGCCAGGAGGAGGCTGACTGCCAGGAGGAGGCTGGCCATGGGGCCTGTGTGCTGTGCCCGGTAGCCTGCCTCCAACCCCAAGACTTTGCAGAGCCTCTGAGTGTTTTACTTAGGTAAGGAGTGATGGCATCACCCTGGGTAAGAATATGGCTCTCGGGCCAGCCCAGGCAAGAGAAAGTGGGGTCTGGCCCAGTGCTGTGTTGTGGGGTTACAGAGGATGCCCCTTTAAGTGCTGAATGGATGGGGATTGACTTGCTGGTGACCTGTTAGGTGTGGGGAGCAGTTTGTGGGGGGTGAGGCTCGGGCACAGTGTTGAGGCTCCTGGGCAACAAAGTGGGTTTCCACGTGCCACATTCTTCATGCGCCGGCAAGTTAAATTTGGTTTGAGTGTTGTCTGCCATTCTCTGCTTATTGATTATTACATTTTGAATTTGAATCACTTATTGTGTAGGCTTATTAAAATAGCATACAATTAAAGTATGATGAGTTTGTATGCAAAGCTCAGCTATAAATTTCTTAGGAAATTAAATAGCCAAGCTGTTACAAAGTTTTTAAATAAATCACTTTAAAAAAGCAACAGTTACATTAAAAAGAAATAGATCTTCCCATGGCACTTAATATCACTTACATCATGTTTGAACTTCTTTGTCTCTCTAAGACCCAGTTTTTTTTTTTTTTTTTTTTTTTTTTGAGATGGATTCTTGCTCTGTCGCCCAGGCTGGAGTGCAGTGGTGCTATCTTGGCTAACTGCAAGCTCCGCCTCCCGGGTTCACACCATTCTCCTGCCTCAGCCTCCTGAGTAGCTGGGACTACAGGTGCCCGCCACTGCACCCGGCTAATTTTTTGTATTTTTAGTAGAGACGGGGTTTCACCATGTTACCCAGGATGCTTGATCTCCTGACCTTGTGATCCACCCGCCTCGGCCTCCCAAAGTGCTGGGATTACAGGCGTGAGCCACTGTGCCTGGCTTGACCCTGTTTTTTTTTTTTAAGGAGAGCATGGATTATGTTCTTGACCTTAGAGGATTTTTTTTTCTGTGAACTGAAATGACTAGGCCAGCTCATTATGTGGTAACACAATACTGCCAAGAGGAGGACCATCTGCTTCCATCATCAATAATGAAGAATGTAACTTACCTGCGTGAGTCACTCAATCCTGCCGGGGACCTGCTGGCTTGTCTCTGGCCCTCTCATCACTCATCTCCCAACCCATGGGACGTGGGGAAGCCTGGGAGGGGCTCAGGGTCAGGGACTCAGCACTGTGGGGAGGCCTCTGGGCTGCAGGCTGGGACTGGCTGCTGTCATAGGCGTCGGCTCACACAGCCTGCACTGGAGAGAGGCAGGCGCTGGGGCCGTGACAGCCTAGACTTGTGATTCAGGATGGTGACAATAACTCGTTAGAACCGAAGCCTAGAGAAGGTGTTGAGGAAATTCCTTTTCCTTCTCTGGAATTTTTCTTATTACTTGAGAGAGCAGCATCATGTGGTGACATAAGAACATGGACTTGGGAGTTAGACTGCCTAGGTTTGTATCCCAGCTGTGCTACGGTTTGGTTGTATGACTTTGGGCAAGTTATTTAACCTTTCTGAGCCTCATTTTCCTCATCTCTACAGTATGGAGAACAGTAGCACCTGCCTCCAAGGTGGTGAGGATTAAATGGGTGAATACACACATGCACTCAGAATAGTAGTGAATGTAGAAAGTGCTGTGAAAGTGTTTGTTGTTACTGTTGTTTCTTTCTTATGACAAGTCAACCTTGAACAACAGGAAATGAAACGACGGAACACAGTGCGAGAGAATGAGCCTCAGCTCTTCAGTGCGTTCTTCATCTGCTTGGCCAAGAAGTACTGAGCCATGTTGAGGCCAGATCTTGTGCTGGGCACTGGGTGCCCAAGAGCAGTTGGGTTGACCTGCCTCAAGGAGTCTGTGGCTGAGCTGGGGTCAGGTGTACACACTGGCCAGGAGCTCTGGACCCTCCTCAAGGAGCCTGTGGCTGAGCTGGGGTCAGGTGTGCACACTGGCCAGGAGCTTTGGACCTGCCTCAAGGAACCAGTGGCTGAGCTGGGGTCAGGTGTGCACACTGGCCAGGAGCTTTGGACCCTCCTCAAGGAGCCTGTGGCTGAGCTGGGGTCAGGTGTGCACACTCACCAGGAGCTTTGGACCTGCCTCAAGGAGCCTGTGGCTGAGCTGGGGTCAGGTGTGCACACTGGCCAGGAGCTTCGGACTTGCAGGCTTGGGTTTGGTTTCTGGCTTCACCACTTTTTGTCTCTATTGAGCCAATGACTACGTATCAGTTTCCTCATCTGCTAAACGGGCATTATGATATCTACTTGCTTAATTGTTCTAAACTAAGGGATAACGTGCATGTGGTATATTTTTGCCCAGGGTTGAACATAGTGAGTCCCCCAGCGTTATTAGTCAAGGAATGGATGTCTTGACTTTTAATCAATAGGTCCAATTTGTGGTGTCGGTCCCATATGTGGTTTGCCCAGGACATTTGCCCAGTACATCGGATTTTATTCTAACTGGGCTGCATTCTCTTGGCCTAGGCTTTATATATTACTATTTTGGGGAAATACTGAAATGTTAACTTTTAGTTATCTTTTCAAATTTCATAAAAATTTTGAAAATTAGGCCGGGTGTGGTGGCTCAAGCCTGTAATCCCAGCACTTTGGGAGGCCAAGACGGGTGGATCACGAGGTCAGGAGATTGAGACCATCCTGGCTAACATGGTGAAACCCCGTCTCTACTAAAAAATACAAAAAACTAGCCGGGCGAGGTGGCGGGCGCCTGTAGTCCCAGCTACTCGGGAGGCTGAGGCAGGAGAATGGCGTAAACCCGGAAGGCGGAGCTGAGATCCGGCCACTGCACTCCAGCCTGGGCGAGATCCGGCTGAGCTGAGATCCGGCCACTGAGATTGCAGTGAGCTGAGATCCGGCCACTGCACTCCAGCCTGGGCGACAGAGCGAGACTCCGTCTCAAAACAAAACAAAAAATTTTGAAAATTAAGTCATATTTTTTGTTAACCTCAGTGGTAGTTTGAGAGAGATTTTCTTACTAGGGGAAACAAAAATGACCACAGGTAGGAGAATAACAATACAACAGTGGCTGTCAAGGTGCGGTCCGCAGAGTAGTCACATCAGCATCACCCAGGCATTTGCTAGAAATACACGTTCTCGGGCCTTAGTCCAGACACATCAAAATAAGTTCTGGGGCTGGGGCCCAACAAGTTTTAACATAAGCTGCAGGTCATTCTAATGCATGCTAGAACTTAAGAACTATTGGTATGCAGAGAGAGAATGTCAGCTATTGGAAGGAAATAGCCATCTTTGCCACAGCCGGTTAAATAAAGGGCCCAAAGCACACCAGCCAGGCAAATTCCAGTAACTGCTGGTGAATCAGAGAAGTTCTTGTGGATAAAGATGGGAGCATGTATTTGGAGAGAGTTGCCTTCAGGCCTCTGGTCGCTGGCTTTGTATGGGCTGGGCTCTGGCCAGGTCAGCATGGATGGTGATACTGCCTCGGAAGTGCAGTCCTTTGTCTTGTGAATAAAGGGGAACCTGCTTTCTTGGATTCCATGGCCCTTTTGTTTGTTTCACATATTTGAGCCTCTGCGTAGATCCATCCTGAGATTACAATAAAGGGCAAGACTTCTGTGGCTCTTGTCTTCGTTGGAATTTACCATGGGTCAAAGAAAAGACACATTTAAACGAATAACTCTACACATAATTACAGTTGTGACGAATGTTGTGAAGAATTGCCGTGATAAGCAGTTCTTATCACTGAAGTCACCTGTTTCAAGTGACTGCCATCTGCCAGCTGCCAGATGCAGGCGTCTGTTCTCAGCCCTCGTCTTCCTTGGCCCTCTGCAGCATTACCTCAGCTCCTTGAGTGACTTTCTTGCCTTGGCTTCCAGGCAGCCCATTCACCCACCTTTTTGGTTTCCTTTGCTAGGTCCCTCATTTTCCCCATCCTCTAAATGTTAGAGTGCCTGGAAGGCCCTTCCCTGTCCACCGTCGCCCTCTAGGGCAAGCTTGTCCAACCCGCCTTATTTTGTTGTCGCTCTGCTTTGTTGAGGCTTTTAGCAGCCTGAAGCCTTGTTTTTGGTTTCTGTCTCTAGAAGCAGAAAAGAGGGATGAGGAAGGGGCTTTGCTGGCCCAACCAGAAACAGAAACTAAGAACCCATGACTGTATTCTCTCCCTTGGACACCCCTGGGGCATCTCAACTAGATTCGAAGCTTCAGAGGTCAGGCTGTCACCCTGTTTCCAGTGGGGACGTACCTCCTGCCAAAAATTAGCCAGGTATGGTGGCACGTGCCTGTAGTCCGAGCTACTCACGAGGCTGAGATGGGAAGATCGTTTGAGCCCGGAAGGCAGATGTTGCAGTGAGCTGCCCAAAATTGACCATTTAAAAAGTAAAAGTGATGCTTTGTAATTTGAGCAGGTGTCAGAGGCTCAGGGCTGAAAACGTGGGGATGCTTTAGAACAGACTCGGTAACTCTTTCTGACATAACACCGTGTAAACAGGCTGTAGGAATTGACGTCATTGTTAGAAATGAGGTTGAGCAGAAAGTTAACGTCCTGGTTGGACTCTGAGGGTGCTGCTGATTGTGGGAACGATAGCTGCAGGAAGGATAGGCTTGTAGGTTTCAGTGTCCTGGATGAAACACTGTCATGTGAGCACCGATGAGGACATGGCCTGTTGTCTTTGTATAACCTGGAATGTCTTGGATGGCCTTCTGGAATTTCCTGTCAGCTCTTAGATTTTAAAGCAAGAATCCCAGAAGAGGGCAGATCCAGGATGGTGTTATTTTCTTTCCTGACCTCTGAGAAGTCTGGGGTACTCCGAAAGTCTCACAACATTGCAGATTGCAGCAAGGATAGGTCTTGATGGTCAGTGGAAGTAATTGGCTGCAGGCCTACAGGCAAATTCTAAAATAACAAGAAAACCCTTCACATTCATTATCCCTTATGCCTTTGCAAAATGGGTTTAAATAAGCTTACAGAAGTAAACAGGTCCCGGTCCCAGGTTGGACAGAATAAACACATTCCACCCTGTGTCACCCAATGAATGCAGATCTAAAACCTGAACAGAAAGCATAGAGCAGCTATTTGAGATTCTGGAAAGTAAAGAGTGACAGGTGAGTTGGGGAAGACCACCAGAATTTGAAGTAGCACTGAATTAGTACTGAGTTTACCGATTTTGTTTCCCCTTCCAATATTCCTCAGCCTGAACTCAGGCAGCCCCAAACCCAGGAATAGGTCTTAATGTGGATAGAGAGCACCAGGAGAAGCTCTGTACTTCTGGCGTGGCAAATGGGTCTCTAACACTTAGAATTCTGAAACCCTATTTTTAAGTTTTATTTTATTTATTTTTGAGTCAGAGTCTCACTCTGTCACCCAGGCTAGAGTGCAATGGCACAATCTTGGCTCACTGCAACCTCCGCCTCCTGGGTTCAAGTGATTCTGCTGCCTCAGCCTCCCGAGTAGCTGGGACTATAGGTGCATGCAACCAGTCCCAGCTCATTTTTGTATTTTTAGTAGAGATGGGGTTTCACCGTGTTGGTCAGGCTAGTCTCGAACTCCTGACCTCAGGTGATCCACCTGCCTTGGCCTCCCAGAGTGCTGGGATTACAGGCATGAGCTGCTGCACCCGGCCCTAGTTCTATTTTTTTCTCTATTCTCTTGCATCCCAGCCCTCAGACATTCTTATGACAGCAGCAGCTGGTGGGAGCCTGAAACTCCCAGGAAAGGGAAGCTGATTAGAAGAGTTTTGTTTCCAAGGGATAGAGTGGGAACCCCTGATGCTTTATTCTCTGTCTCCCCATTACCTGGCCCAGATGTGGATGCAGTTGTGGGAAGTGTGTGGCTAGAGAACCAGAAAAAGGGAGACCCAGGAAACTAGAAAGTACTGGGGGGAATGCAGAGAAGAAGAGCTCAGGAAGGTGACCCTTTAAGGTGGCTGATGAATTCCCAGACTCATGTTGTGGGTACACAGGTCTGACTCTTTTTTTTTTTTTTTTTTTGGAGACGGAGTCTCACTTTGCTGCCCAGGCTGGAGTGCAGTGGCCTGGTCTCAGCTCACTGCAAACTCCGCCTCCTGGGTTTGCGCCATTCTCCTGCCTCAGCCTCCCGAGTAGCTGGGACTACAGGCGCCCGCCACGTCGCCCGGCTAGTTTTTTTTTTGTATTTTTTAGTAGAGACAGGGTTTCACCGTGTTAGCCAGGATGGTCTCGATCTCCTGACCTCGTGATCCGCCCGTCTTGGCCTCCCAAAGTGCTGGGATTACAGGCTTGAGCCACCGCGCCCGGCCCCTCTAGCTTAGACCACTATGCAGTTCCCTAACTGGCCACTGGATGGTGCACATGCAGGATGGATCCAAAAAGTGCTTCAAAGGCTTTGCAAACAGCTGACTTTGGAACCACAACTCACAGAAGGCTGGCTGGAACTTGTGTGCAGAATCCAACTGGGTAAATTGCTTACTAAGATGAAAATGTCAACATTCTCCCAAGGATTGAGAGAAAATCCAGAGTTTCTTAACACAATATTCAAAATGTCTAGAATGCAGTTCAGAATTATTGGCTTAAGAAGAACTAGAATCATCTTAAAAAAAATTTCCTCTGAATCAGAGTAGGTTCAAGTAGGATCATCTTGTTTTTTTCTTGTTTGTCTTTTTTTTTTGAGACGGAGTCTCGCTCTGTCACTCAGGCTAGAGTGCAGTGGTGTGATCTCAGCTCACTGCAACCTCTGCCTCCCAGGTTCAAGCGATTCTCCTGCCTCAGCTTCCTAAGTAGCTAAGATTACAGGTGCCCGTCACCATGCCTGGCTAATTTTTTTGTATTTTTAGTAGAGACAGGGTTTCACCATGTTGGCCAGGCTGGTTTGGAATTCCTAACCTCAAGAGATCTGCCTGTCTCGGTCTCCCAAAGTGCTAGGATTACAGGCATGAGCCACCGCACCTGGCCTGTTTTTTGTTTTTGAGAAAGGGTCTTACTTTGACACCCGGGCTGGAGTGCAGTGGCATATCTCAGCTCACTGCAACATCTGCCTTCCGGGCTCAAGCGATCTTCCCATCTCAGCCTCGTGAGTAGCTGGGACTACAGGCACGTGCCGCCATACCTGGCTAATTTTTTATGTTTTTTGTAGAGACCAGGTTTTGCCATGTTGCCCAGGCTGGTCTTGAACTCCTGGATTCAAGTGATTTCCCAAAGTGCTGGGATTACGGGTGTGAGCCACCGCGCCTGGCCAGGATCATCTTTTGATAATCAAGACACCACTGCTGAGATAACACAGATGTTGGAATTATTCAATAGACTTTAAAGCAATCATTATAAAAATGCTCCAACAAGTAAGGGTGAACACTTTTGAGATGGGAAAACAGAAAGTATCAGTAAAAGAAAAGAAACTATAAAAAGAATTAAGTGGAAATTTTGTAACTGAAAAATACACTAACTGAAATAAACTAACCAGACAGGCTCAATAGCAGAATGGAGATGATAGAGGAAAGAGTGAGTGAATTTTAAGATCAATGGAAATTATCCAATCCAGGCTGGGCACGGTGGCTCACGCCTGTAATCCCAGAACTATGTGAGGCTGAGGCAGGTAGATCACCTGAGCTCAGGAATTTGAGACCAGTCTGGCCAACATGGCGAAACCCCATCTCTAGTAAAACTACAAGAGTTAGCCATTGTGGTGGCAGGTGACTGTAATCCCAGCTACTTGGGAGGCTGAGACAGGAGAATTGCTTGATCCCAGGAGCCAGAGATTGCAGTAAGCCGAGATCACACCACTGCACTCCATCCTGGGTGATAGAGCATTCTGTCTCAAAACAAAATGAAAAACAGAAATTATCCAGTCTGAATAGTACAGAGAAAAAATGAGTTAAAAAAGTGAACAGAGCCTTAGGAACATGTGGGGCAGTACTAAAAAGTGTAACATGGTCACTGGAGTGTCAGAAGGAGAGGAGAAACAGTACGATGCAGAAAATCATTGGAGTAAATGATGGCTGAATATCTCTCACATTTAGCAAAAGACAGAAACCTATAAATTCAGGAAATTCAGTGGCCACCAGACAAAATAAACCCTAAAAAGTAAGAAGTCCGTGCCCAGACACATCATAACCAAATTGCTGAAAATAAAGACAAAAAATCTTATAAGCAACCAGAGAAGAACAATGTCATACTTATTGGGAAATAACAATTTTGACTGAATTTCTCATCAGAAACCGTGGTGGCCAGAAAAAGTAAAGCAGTACTGTTAGAGCGCTAAAAAGAACTGTCAACCCAAATTCTGTATCCAGCAAAAATACCCTTCAGGAATGAAAGTGAAATAAAGATATTCTCAGGTGATAAAAAACTAGGAATTTGTTGCCAGCAGACTGGCTATAAAAAAAAATTGCTAAAAGAAGTTGTTCAGATAGAAGGGTCATTATAGGAGGAGGAGACTTGGAACATCAAGAAGGAAGGGGAACAGAAACAGTATCTGGATAAATACAGTAGACTGTTTTCTTTCTGTTTTAACTAAAAGCAAGTAGATGTTGCCTTTAAATATACAGTAACAATAACAATCTTACATGTGCTATAACATGATTGGAGTAGAAAGAGCAATAAACAATTTGCCGTATAATTATAATGCAAAGTTGATGAGTTAAAACACCATAAATATAAAGACATTCACAAAACCACAGTTGAATATACATAACTCTCATTTCCTGGGAAACACAATTTTAAATAAATAGTTGAGTTCCCCAGTGGACTATAAATCCTGGGGAGGAAATTAGGGCACATAGTAAATTACGAAAAGAATCTAGAAAATGAAATGATGTGTGCATGGGGTTCTTATTCCTATTGAGATTGATTTGGGGAACGTTTTCAAATCAATAGAGAGTATTTTCTTAATGCATTATTTAAAAATACGTTTGAAAGCAAAAATTATAACATCTGGGGTTTACAGTGTATGTAGATGTAATATGTAAGACAAGTGACATACAAAAGGGGACAGGGTGTGGTGATAAAGTTTCTGCATTCCACTTGAAGTAGTAAAATAGTGATTCTAAGTAGACTGTGAACAATTAATATGTATATTGTAATCCCTCGACCAACCACTAAACTATACAAAGAGATGGCAAGAAAACACAATGGAGAAATCAAATTGGAGTTCTAAAAAAAGTTCAGAAAACTTGAATCAAGACAGGAAAGAAGACATAGAGGAAGAAAAAAAGAGAAAACAAACGAGATGGTAGACCTAAATTCAAACATATCAACAATTGCATTAAATGTAAATGGTCTAAACACACCAGTTGTGTGTCTCAATACTCAATACTCAGTTCTGACAGATTGTCAGAATCGGGGGAAAAAATGGGCTGGGTGTGGTGGCTTGCACCTGTAATCCCAGCAATTTGGGAGGCCGAGGCAGACGATTACTTGAAGCCAGGAGTTCCAGACCAGCCTGGTCAGCATAGTGAGACCCTGTCTCTATTGAAAAAATTTAGCTGGGCATGGTGATGCACACCTGTAGTCCTAGCTGGTCAAGAGACTGAGGCAGGAGGATCACTTGAGTCCAGGAGTTTGAGGTTCCAGTGAACTGATTATACCGCTGCATGCTAGCCTGAGTGACAGAGTGAGACCCTATCTCAAAAAAACACAGAACCATAGACCCAACTATGTATATGTTGTCTGCAAGAAGCTCACTTCAAATATAAAATATGTAGGTTAAAATGAAAAGACAGAAAAAGATATACCATGAAAACACAAATCAAAATTAAGATAGGTCTATTAATATCAAAATTAAGATACATCTATTAATATTATAAAATGTAGACTTCAGAACAAAATTATCAGAGATAAAGTGGGACATTACCTAATGAAGACATAATGATTCTAAATGTATTTGCACTTCATAACAGAGCTGCAAAATACATGAAGCAAAATCTATCAGATCTGAAACAAATGGGCACGTCCACATTTATAATGGGAGTGTCAGCGGTCCTCACTAAACAGTAATTGATAGAACTGTAGACAGAATCAGCCAGGACATAGAAATGAACACCATCAACCAGCCTGATCTAATTCGCAATTTATACAACACAGCACCCTCCAGCAAGAGCAGAATACACAGTTTTTTCAAATGTACATGGAACATTCACCAAGACAGACCATATTCTGGGATATAAAAGAAGCTTAAAGCTTTCAAAAGGATTAAAATTATACAATATATGTTCTGACCAGAGTGATATTAGACTAGAAAGCAGTGACAGAAAAATAATTGTCTCCCCAAACTTGCACATTAAACAAGTAGCATACTTCTAAATTAATCATGGGCCCATGAGGGGGTCATAAGGAAAATCAGAAAATATTTTGAAGCAAACGAAAACACAACAGACCAAAATTTGTAGGTTGCAGTTCCTTAGGGCGAAATGTATAGCATGAAAATGCTCACATAGAAAAGAAAAAAGATCTCGGCCATGCGCGGTGGCTCAAGCCTGTAATCCCAGCACTTTGGGAGGCCGAGACGGGTGGATCACAAGGTCAGGAGATCGAGACCATCCTGGCTAACACGGTGAAACTCTGTCTCTACTAAAGAAATACAAAAAAAAAAAAAACAACAACAAAAAAACCTAGCCAGGTGAGGTGGTGGGCGCCTGTAGTCCCAGCTACTTGGGAGGCTGCGGCAGGAGAATGGCGTAAACACGGGAGGCGGAGCTTACAGTGAGCTGAGATGAGGCCACTGCACTCCAGCCCCCCGGGCGACAGAGCGAGACTCCGTCTCAAAAAAAAAAAAGAAAAGAAAAGAAAAAAGGTCTCAGATCAGTAATCAAAGTTTCTACTTTAAGAAAGTAATAAACAGAGCAAATAAACCCAAAGCAAGCAAAAGGAAGCAAATAATAAATGTGAGAAGAGATATCCATACAATTAAAAACAGAAAAATGATAGTCAAACCGAAGGCTGGTGCTTTGAAATGATCAACAAAATTGATTAAACTCTAGCAAAACTGACACAAAGAGAATAAAATTAGCAAAAGGAATGAAAAAAGGGGATACCATTACAGACTCCACAAAAATAAGACAATAGAATGTTATAAATAACTTGTCTTTTTTTTTTTTTTTTTTTTTTAAAGACTCTTCTGTTGCTCAGGCTGGAGTGCAGTGGTGCGATCTCAGCTCACTGCAACCGTGCCTCCTGGGTTCAGGTGCTTCTCGTGCCTCAGCCACCGGAGGAGCTGGGATTCCAGGCATCTGCCACCACGCCCAGCTAATTTTTGTATTTTTAGTAGAGACAGGGTTTTGCCATGTTGGCCAGGCTGGTCTAGAATTCCTGGCCTCAAGTGATCCACCCGCCTCAGCTTCCTAAAGTGCTGGGATTACAGGTATGAGGTACTGCACCAGCCACATAAATTTGATAATTTAGATGAAACGGTCCATTTTCTTGAAAATTGCAAATCACCAAAATTCATCCAAGATGAAATAGATAACCTGAATCATCCTGGAATTTATTAAAGAAGGACCAGATGGTTTCACTGATGAATCTTACTGAACATTTAAAGAAAACACCAATTTCAAAAGAAGAGGGAGTACTTCCTAACTCATTTTAAAGGCCAGTACTACCCTGATATCAAAACCAGATGAATACAGTACCAAAAAAGCTACAGGCAAATATCCCTTATGAAGACACACCAAAAAATTCTCAACACAGTATTAACAAATTGAATCCCATAATGCATTAAAAAGTTATAACCATGACAAAGTGACATTTAGCCCAGGAACACAGAGCTGGGTCAGCGTTTGAAAATCGATCAGTGCAAGCTACGATACTACCAATTTAAAGAAAACCACATGATCCTATCAGTTGGTGCAGAAAAAGCATTTGATAGAATTCAGTGTCCATTCCTCATAAAAACTCTCAGCAAAGAAGAAATGGAAGAGAACTTCCCCCACCTGAGAAAGAGCATCTACAGGAAACAGCTATAGCTAACATGCTTAATGGAGAAAGACTGAAGGCCTTCCTTTAACACTGAAAACAAGACAAGGATGTCCATTCTTACTATTCCTGTTCAACATCGTATCGGAAGTTCTAGCTGGTACCTTGCTCGTGGGAATGCACAATGGTACAGCCATTCTGGAAAACCAGTTGGGAGGTTTCTTAGAGGTAAAACATATACTTACAATTAGCCCAGCAATCCCACTCTTAGGTATTTGCCATCGAGAAATGAAAACTTACGTTTGCACAAAAATCTGTACGTGTTTATAGCAGCTCTTTTCATAATCTTCAAGAAATGGAAACAACCCAAATGCCTTTCAATGAATGGATGAATGGTGGTACGTCCCATACAATGAAATATGACTCAGTAATAAACACACCTAACACCTCGGGTGACCTTGAGCATTATCTGAAGGTAGAAAGTCAGTCTCGAAAGCTTGCATGCTGTGATTTCATTTGTATCACGTACTTGAAAAGACAAAGTTGTAGTGATGGAGAACAGATTCACAGTGCCACAGGTAGGGTGTAACTACCGAGGGCTGACACAAAGGAGGTTTTGGGAGTGATAGAACTGTTTTATTTCTTGATTGTCATAATAGTGGCTAAAGGCAACATTTTAGAAGTCATAGGACTACCTACACCAAAAAGCTAACTGTATGTTTATTCAAAAAGTAAACTAACATGAGTTAATGAATCATTTAGGGTTCTTTTGACCCAGCATTTTCACTTCTGGTAATTTCTCCTACAGATGAATTCGCATATGAGTGAAATGACAGTTGTATAAGGGTATTGATTGCAGCACAAGTGACTGGAAGCTATCTAAATGTTTGGCAGGGAATTGGTGAAATCCTACATGAAATACTGCACCGACCTCACAAAGAAGATGGGTCACCATTTGTATGGTGTGCTCTATGTGGATAAAGATACACACACATCCTTGTAAATGCAGAGACCGTATTTGGAAGGATACTTAAAAAATAGCTAATAGTGGAATTTCTTTGGCGAGGAGACAAACTGGGTATGTGGGAGATAGGAGGGAGACTTGATTCCCACTGGATACACTTTTGTACCTTTTGTATTTCGTTCTATGTACGTCTACTGAAAATAATTTTTTTTTTTGAGATGGAGTCTTGTTCTGTTGCCCAGACTGGAGTGCAGTGGCATGATCTTGGCTCACTGCAACCTCCGCCTCCTGGGTTCGAGCGATTTCTGGCTAATTTTTGTATTTTTAGTGGAGACGGGGTTTCATCATGTTGGCCAGGCTGGTCTTGAACTCCTGACCTCAAGTGATCCACCCACCTCAGCTTCCCAGAGTGCTGGGATTACAGGCATGAGCCACCGCGCCCGGCCTTTAAAATAATTTAAGTGTGTAGAATGACAAAAAAATTGTTGAGGAAATGATGAAACCAGAGGTCAGTGGATGCCCCAAGACACAACTCACAGAATCTCATGTAACTCCTAGAGGAGTGCTACAAATTTTACACTGAGCTTTCCAGTGGCCAGAGCAAAGAGGGAAACATTATACAGCTGGTGACCCAGAGTTGAAAGCTGAACCTACTCTGGAAGTTTTGGCTTGTCAAGGTGGTAGATACCATGTTTGTATGGTACTGGGATCTTTTGGTGGAGAACAGGTCTGTCAGGAGATTATCTCATAAAATGTCTAATCCTCATTCATCCCCATTAATGTTGGGGTTTAGAGAAGCAGCAGGTTCTTCCACATGATGCCAAAAGCGAGAAAGAAGGAAGCGATCTTAAGTTTCTACAGGGGAAATGGCAGCATGGTTGTTTAATCTGCACTTTACTTTTTAGTCTTCTGTTATCCTGGTAACAGTTTATTTATTCTGAGAAGTGTAAATTCTTTATCCCCAGTGCCTTTTAACAATAAAGACTGAAATTCCTATGTAATGCTTAGTGCTTCCTAAGGTTTGCTTATTTTTCCTAATGTGGAAGTGGTAAGTTTCCCTGTTAGTTGGAGAGGATAGTGTTCAAAGCACCCTTTCTTTGGTGCAAACACTCTTGTTTTCAGATCTTGTGTTTAGCCGTATGGGTGCGTCTCCCCAGAAAGAATAGGAATTCGGGAACAGGAAACACATTTGTTCTTTCACAGCTCTTCACTGGAGCCTTTCACAGTACTGGGGTGAGAGGGGTCTCGGGCCTATGAACGTGGGGTTGAGGCGGGCGGATCACGAGGGCAGGAGATCGAGACCATCCTGGCTAACACGGTGAAACCCCGTCTCTACTTAAAAATACAAAAAAAAAAAAAAAAAATTAGCCGGGCGTGGTGGCGGGCGCCTGTAATCCCAGCTACTCAGGAGGCTGAGGCAGGAGAATGGCGTGAACCTGGGAAGTGGAACTTGCAGTGAGCTGAGATCAGGCCACTGCACTCCAGCCTGGGCGACAGAGCAAGACTCCGTCTCAAAAAAAAAAAAAAAAGAGGTCGGAGTGTGCACCTTGGTTCTGTCATTTACACTCAGTCTTGTGGACTTAAGCCCGCGGCTTTGCCTCTCTGAGCCTCAGTATCCTCTGCAGAGGCAGTGCTCACATTGCCTGTGCTCGTGAGGGTGAAGTACGATGGACTGTGGGATCATGGAGCAGTGGCTGGCATCTTGGCATCCCGCAGGAGCTCCGGAAGCGTGGGGTTGTGGAGCAGTGGCTGGCATCCCGTGGGAGCTCCAGAAGCGTGAGGTCATGGAGTAGCGGCTGGCATCCCACGGGAGCTCCGGAAATGTGGGGTCGTGGAGCAGTGGCTGGCATCGTGCATCCCATGGGAGCTCCGGCACAGTCAGGACCCCTCATTGTGGTCTCCTGCCATGGCTAGACCTTCAGTCTTGTGTGCATAGAAAAAAGCCAGCCACAGACCCAAAAACAACCTTGCTGCAGGAATAATTCAGTGTGGTTGGAAATTGCAGTTGGTGAAATCGATTTTTGATGCCATCTGAATTAGCTTAGAAATTATTTTTGAAAACTTTAAATACAATTTATGAAAAAACACTTGTCAAATATTCAAATGATAGATGCAAGATGGGAAAATCCTTTTCCCTGAGACTTCACAGCCCCTGTCACAGGAGTCTCTGATGGTTTCATGTCCACCCTCCCAGGCCTTTCTTTGAGACAAATTATGTATGTGTAAATTTCATCCACACAAATACATTTACATGATGTAATTGCAGACTGAGTTCTTTGAGCACCTTCTCTCTGATATGTACGGGGTGCTTAGGAAGCTTGTTAAACACATAACTTGAAGCTGTAGCAGCCTGTGATTGTAAGGAGGGGACTGTCTGTGTTGTAAGTCTGGTTTCTGGCTGACCTTGGACTCAGCAGTGGTGTCTGCAGGCAGGCGGGTGGCCCGTTGTGTACTATTGTGGACACTGAAGAGATGGTGCAGCTTAACTGATGCCGCTTCCCAGAAAGACCAAGAGAGATGCCCCTGGGAGCTTTCGAATGCTTTTGCCCTCGCCTGGGCAATGTAATGTGTTAATGTGCCCCACTTAGATGGAGCAGCTGTTGACATTTTGCCATATTTACTTTATTGTGCCTCTGTTTTTAAAAAATTGAACCATTTGCAGTATTAGGATATCTTACTGCTAAATACTTCAGCACACAGCTCTTAAGAGTAAAGACATTCTCCTACATAGCCATGACTGTTACCACACCCAGGAGAATGATGGGGAATTCCATAGTAGCATCTGATACCCCAGAGCGTGTTCTCATTTCCTCAGTTGTATCAAGCTGTTTTTGAACCAGGATTCAGTCAGGTTTGTGTATTGCCTTAGTTATATGTCCCTTTATTCTCTTCATATAAAACACTCCTTTTTCTCATGACTTTCACCTTTTTAAAAATTAAAATGATCATAGGTCAAAGATTTATGTAATGCCTTGAGACCAGTAAGATGGTAAAATTTATGCCAAAAGCATTTGAGGAATTAGGGGTGTGCGTGTGTTTATAAACACATATATGCATAAAACCCAAAAAGAACTAGAGTAAGATGGCTAGGTTAGATTTCAACGAACAAACTGCTGACAATAAAACATAAATCTTTGGGGTTATCTTTTCTTTTGGACATTATCTACAAGTTAATATGTAACTTCACAGTATCTGGGCTTGAATGGAGTAATAAATAGCACAGGGTCAGTGTCCTAGAGAATTAAATAATCTTTAGGCCGCCATGCTAAAAAGGGCCCAGGAATTAATTGAAAGGATAACCCTTACTCCTGCTTTTGCCTTATTTTCAAATTCTGGTAATTGTCTTAAGGCATTCCCTAATCTTTCCAGCCAGAATCAGCCTCTTTGCCTTTTATCGTCCTATTCCTTTTTAAAAATGGCTCGAGGCATAAATAATACACCATGAGATCCACTCATTGTAAGTGTTCCACGATTTTAATAAATGTATACAGTTATGCAACTATCATTGCAATCTAGTTTTAAAATATGTTCAGCATCCAAAGTTTTATTTTTCATCACCCAAAAAAGTTCCTTCGTGCCTGTTTGCAGTTGATCCCATTCTCACCCCCAGGCATACATGACTTTGCTTTCTCTCTAGAGATTTACCTTTTTAAGAAGTGTCACATAAATGGAATCATGGGATTTTCTTGTCTGGCATCTTTCATCTGGCCCAGCGTTTTTGAAGTACATCCACGTAGGCCCATGTCTCAGCAGTTTCTTTCTTTTCATGGCCATTTCCCTGCTGCTCATGCCCCCGCGGTTGGTGGACATTCTGGTTGGTGTGAACAATGCTGTTGTGAATGTTTGCACGCAAATCTCTCTGGTCGTATTTCTCTTGGGTGGGTTCCTGGGGAGTATGGTAGGTGGATGTTGAATTATAGAAGCTGCACCATTTTACACTCCTACCAAGGATTTAGGAGAATTCCAGCTTCTCTACGTCTTTGCTATCACTTACCATTGCCCTTTTGATTTTATCCCGGCGGTTGTCACAGGCTTCCTCTGATGGAGACGTGTCTGCCGGCGATTTGGTAGTTCTGAATCCCAGGAGATCTGCTGGGGGAGCCTTGGGCGAGGCCCTGTCACGGGAGAGCCTCGTGGTGCCGCAGACCGGCTTGTTCAGCCCTGGGACGTGGGGCCCGCGGCTGACCAGAAGTAACTTTGACCGACGTAGCCCCTACGGTGTACGGCAAAGTTTAAAGACTGTTTTTAAAAACCGGAGGTTTCCCCGACAGCGTACGGCGCCATCTGAAGGGCGCTGTCCCGCCAGCTTCCGTCCCCCTCCGGCAGCCCCGGGGCGCCGGGTCGGCTTCTCTAAGTGTTTTGTGTGCTCCCTGACGTTTTAAACTCATCTGTTACGACTTTGTGAAAAACCGTAGGAGCCACGGTAGCCTGTAAAAACTGCTCACAGTCACCCCGCCACCCAGAGCTCACCAGTGCTAATATTTTTATGTAATTTCTTTTGGCAACACGTTTCTCAGCTCTCGGGTGATCTTTAAGGCAGAAGCTCGCTCTCCACCTGTCGGCGCGCGTGTTTCCCGGTGCTCACGGCAGGTGGGGCCATACCCTGGGGACGCCCCAGTCCCGCCCCCGTGGGAGGTTCCAGTCAGGCCTGACGCGCCGAGCCGGCAGCAAGGATCGCCTCGCTGCGTCTGCGCGCGATTGAGCCGCCTGCCGCCCCGCCCCGCCCCGCCAGTCTGAGGAGCCGCCGCGTCCGCCGGCCCGCCAGCGGTCCGGGAGGGAGGGAGGGAGGCCGGCCCTCCGCTCGCTGGGCATGGAGCCTCCGGCCGCGCGCCTCTAAGGCCCCGGCGTTCATGGTGAGTCGGGGTGCGGGCCGGTGCCTCCGCCTGCGCCCAGGCCTGCCCGGTCCCGGGGGCCTGTCCTGTCCGGGGCCTGCCAGCCCTGCGGCCCCGGGCAGGTGGAGTGTGCGAGTGTGCATGTGTGCGGTTGTGCGGGTGTGCGAGCATCACGTGCATCTGTCCTCAGCAGCCCGAAGCTTGCTGTGCACACTGCTGATGCGCTCTCCTCCCTGGCACTCTTTGTGTCTGTGCTTCCACATATTTTCTTCTTGGGTTCACGTTTACTGGGACGACGAGAGCGCGAGCGAGCACGTCCTTTGAGTCCTCCTTACCCTGTTTTCAGAGCCGGGCCAGGCCCTGCAGCCCCCTTAGAGGCCAAAAGGGCCTCGCCTGCGATCCGATGAGCCTTTGTGTGGAGATGAGACTGCGCTCCGAGCTCTGGAGCCCAATGAGGTGGTCAGGTTGCAACAGCAACCAGGCGTGTTAAAACCTAGTTCCTTTGAATATGTTTCATTCACCAGTCCGCATATTAACTTTTGTGTTCTCGATGCTCTGGGAGGAATATGACTATGAGAAAAGGACTCCTGAGAGTGCTTTCCAGAATGCCAACGTTCCCAGTAACATAGAGGACGCTTTCCAGGAGGGGACTGCAGCTGGTTACAGAATCCTGGCCAGAGGAACCACTCAGGTGTTCTCAGCGATTTTACTTACCATGAGGTCAGGCTTCAGGGGGTTACCCGGGGCTACCTTTTGGAAGATGGGACCTTTGTAAGACCTATGCAGGCCATTATTCCCCCTCAAAATGGCAAAATGGAGCCCCTCCCAGATTCTAAATTGGGCTCCCCCCTCCCAGACAGTTGCTTTTACAAATGGCCAAGTGTGAGACCAGCCCGTGTTGTGGACCCTTTCAGTCTCGTGTCCTTTTCCACAAGCAGCCCTCTTAGAGTGGAATGTTTTGAAGAGTAATTTCATAGTATATAGTGACACTCATACTCCTGTCATTTCTGGGCACCTGCTTTGGCTCTGCACCTTATGCTCGTTCTCATTTAATCTTCAGTTGTAACAGATGAGGAAACAGGCTTGGGGATGGAGGAGGAGCTCAAGGTCACGCTGCTGGTGGTGCTGGCTCAGACCAGGCCTGCTGCTGTCCCCCAGTGCTTCCCCAGGTCCTCAGCCTCTGCAGATGTGGGCGGCCGCGCTGTCACAGCATTAGTTCAAGTCTTTTGATAGGTACCACTCGGATGGCCGGCCTTCCTACCTTGGCAGCTTTATTCCAGGTGCACTGCCAAATCCTCAGGTTATTTTCACGGGTTAATCTTGATACTGCAGACAGTGGAGTAGGAGATTTAAGCACAGGATTTGACTGATGACCCTTTCTTTTTCTAGCTAAAATAGATTTCCAGGGAGCCAGAGGCCACCTTCCTGGAAGTCAGGGAGCTTCTACTAGCAGGTTATTGACATCATTGGCTGTATTTTGTAATGTTCCTCCAGTTCATAAGTAGCATTATTGATGACCCTTCTTGTCTTTCTACCAGGAATACTTTCTTTTTTCTTCTTCTTCTTTTTTTTTTTTTTGAGACAGGGTCTTGCCCTGTGGCCCTGGTGTGGTCATGGCTTACTGCAACCTTGAACTCATGGGTTCAAGTGATCCTTGTCTCAGCCTCTTGAGTAGTTGGGACCACAGGCACAGCACCTCTGTGGCAGGCTCAGGAATACTTTGTCATTGTTTGAGAATCATGATCCTTTCTTTTCCCTCTTAAGACAAACGTGCTTTGAAGCAGGCTTTCCCGTTCTTCTTTTTAAACTAACGTTAAACCTAATTTAGGAGTCTCGTGCCCTTCTTGTCTTTAGCACTGGGCAGATCACACGTGGAATGTAGACCCTGCCCCAGGATGCATCCGAGGGGCTCCCCATACCTCACAGTCTCTCATCTGGCTCTCCCCTTTCTCCTGGGGCTTGTCCCAACACCTCTGGGTAGCGTGTTTCTGGAGCAAAACAACTTTGACTCTGCACCATTCCTGGTTGAAATCCTGGTGCTAACATGAAGAAGCCTGCTTTTGGGCGTCTTCTGGCCACTGCTTCTCACATCAGAGTGCCTGTTCCTCTCGGCCTCTAGCCCACATCTTACTTGTCTGTCCACTCTAGTGGCCCCGTTGTGGAAGCTTCCCGTGTCCCCCTGGCCTCAGGCATCCTGCCCTTCCTCCCACAGTGTGTGGCTCACCCCTCCTGGTATGCCTCACAGTCTCACCTGTGTGGGAGCCTTTGCCTGCATCGTATTGCCCCTGTGGAGTGAGCCCTGCTGGGTTGGAGGTTGAGGGCCTCCTAAAGTGCCAGGCCCGCTTGGTCCCTTCACAGATTAGCTTCCTCTTTTCCACATGGCCCCTTCCCTCTTGTCCTGCTTGCTGAGTCTCTTGCACATGGCCTCTGCATGGCACTGGGGCTCTGCTCAGGCACCCTGCCTCCGTGCTTTTTTTCTTCAACCTTAGCTGGGTTATCAGACCACACCCCACAAGTTGGCTGCTAGTGAGGTGCGCCTGCCATGTTGGTATGGTCTCGTCTTTCCCAGCATGGTTCCTTATAAGCTACCCAGAGCAGGGACTTTGAGCAACTGTGTTTCTAAACTGGCGGCCTGCAAACTTTTTTGAAATTGTCCCCAGTTAGACACTTTAAATTGAGACTCATTGTGCTGACATAACTAGGTGTAAAGCTGAAGCAAACTGTCTTTAGGTACCATGGTTTTTATTGTTTTATTTTTTTTTTAAATGCTGTTATGACCAATCAAACTGATCTGCTGATAGAACTTTGAAGAACCTTATTCTAAATTACTTCTGGGGGCTGGGTGCGGTGGCTCACACCTGTAATCCCAGCACTTTGGGAGGCTGAGGTGGGTGGATCCCTTGAGATCAGGAGTACAAGACCAGCCTGGCCAACATGGTGACACCCCGTCTCTACTAAAAATACAAAAATTAGCTGGCCCTGGTGGTGCACGCCTGTAATCCCAGCTACTCAGGGGGCTGAGGCAGGACAATCACTTGAACCCGGGAGGCAGAGGTTGCAGTAAGCCAAGGTTGCGCCACTGCACTTCAGCCTGGGTGACAGAATGAGACTCCTCAAAAATAAATAAATAAATAAATTCCCTCTAGGGTTGTCCAGGGTGGCAGCTGTCACTTAATTGGGCAGTTTATTTTACCCGTTAGGCTGCAGGGCTTCTGACGAGCGTAGGAAGACGGGCATTATTACTTGGTTTAAACCAAGAGACTTCAAAACTTGGTCCCATGCGGAGACGGAGCTTGGGAATGATAAGTTGGACCGAGGTGGACCACACCAGTACTTGCCTGGCACCCAGAAAGGGCTTGGCACTTGAGGGAGTGAGTGGCGAGCCATTTTACATGTGTTCTCTCATTTGACCACCACAGTGGTCTGTACAGTTGCTGCTGTTTTATAGCCGAGAACAGGCTGAGAGACAAGACGACTCACCCAAGCCAGTACCTAGAACTCTGGTTTTATTTCTAGAGCCTTAGCCCTTGCTAGCCTGACCCTAGGGGCTGATAATCCACAACTGAGTGTTCTTTCTCCAGGTGCTGTTTCTTCCCCTCCGGGATCCTGGGAGTGAACAGTCCTCTTTCTTGTTTCTAAAGTTGATTTGTCTGGTCTGGACAGTGAGCTTACTGTTGTCACTTCCAGGTTGCCCTGGGAGAACCGGGTCTAGAGCAGGACCTGTCACCATTTCCAACGCCGTTTCTCTTCTAAAAGGCTGCCTGACGTTTTGGAAAGGGCTTTGCCTGGGATTTCAAGTATGAGCAGGCCAGGCCCCCTCTATCACTTTGTTATTTTAATCACATCTTGGTCTGTGATTAAAACGTAAGCATCTGACCCTATATCTTTGCTAATCTGTGCACTTAGTTCAGTATTTGAGGTTTCGGTCATGGTTGTGAAAACTACTGAGATTGAATCTGAATGACGGATTATTTCTGATGCATGCCTACGAGAGGCTTGTGTGAATTCTGTGATGAGGAATGTGGCTGCGGAACCCCAGCGCGTGGCCTGTGACCCAGCTTCCTCGCTTGCCCGCCGGGCGAGTCATGGACACCTCTGGGTCCCCTCGTCCCTTTGGTGCACAGGGAGTGCTGGAGAAACGGCAGCCTTTGTTGGTCTGTGGCACTTGCTTTTTCTTCTCCTCAGACCTGAAACCACTGGAAAAGGCAGAAAACCGTGCCTGCCTCAGGTACTGCATCCCTGCTTTTTTTTCTTGAACCTTTGTTGGGCCATCTGACCACAGCCACAGCTTTGCGCTGGTGAGGTACAGCGTGTCCTTGTGCAGTACTTGTTGGCTTGGTCTGGGGTGGGGTAGCCCCTTTAGGGGGCTGGTGTGGAGGGAGATGGAGTTAGCCCAGCGTGGTTTGGGGGTGGGGTAGCCCCTTCGGGGGGCTGGTGTGGAGGGAGATGGAGTTAGCCCAGCGTGGTCTGGGGGTGGGGTAGCCCCTTTAGGGGGCTGGCGTGGAGGGAGATGGAGTTAAACCAGCGTGCGCGTGTAAAGCACTCGGAAGTGCTGGGCTTGTTAGCGTCAGCCGCTGCCGCTGTTTGTTGCTGTTGGTAATAGTAAGAAGCTCTGACTGAAGCGATCTGACGTTTCTGGTCATGACTCAAGGCTTTTACTTCCTTTTACTCCTACTTTTTGTATCCGTGCTGTTGGCAACTTGGCAGGGCTCCTGGATTGTTCTTTGGCACTAGAGCGTGGTTTTCTGCCTTTTCCGTGGTTTCAGGTCTGAGGGGAGAGAAAGCTAGTGGCGCAGAGTAACAAGGGCTGCCCTTCTTCAGCAGTCCCTGTGCACTAGAGGCTGTGACGTCGCCTCATTCCTTCCAGCTGCCCTCATGGGGTGGGGCAGGTGGGGCTTCCCATCTTGCAGATGTGGAAAGAAGGCTTGGGGATTTGAAGTGAGTACCTTGCCCGAGGTCATAGCTGGTGGTTGGTGGATCTGAATTTGCTTCCAGAGCTGTTTGGCTGCAGAGGCCACACCTAAGCTGTGTAGGACTCAGGCTTTCCCCTCTAAAACTGCACACTTGTGGGTTTGAGTGTATTCACAGATGATGTTGGGCCTGCTCAAGGCGGCAGACTGGGAGGAGTCCTGCAGGCCCAGCCTTGCTGGCTGTATGCTTCAGGCAAGTCACTTCACTTTGAACCTCAGTTACGCTGTCTGTAAAATGGGTGACACTTACCAAGCAGATTGCTCTGAAGACAAAATGAGTCCACACGCACAGAGCACACAGAAGCCGACTGAAATGGGCATCCACATCCTGCCACGGCTGATTTTGGGCCCAACATCTCTGGCCTTGGTATACAGTTCACCAGACCAGGCTTAGCAGATAAGTAGCACCTCATGGGGTATGTGTTACTAATTCTTGTTAAAATGCAGCATGCCTCAGAATCTTAACACACAGCTTTTGGCTGATTTCCTATGAAATTGGTGACTTTGACATTCAGGTGCTAGACTTGAAGCTTCATGAGGGCCAGCGCCGTGTTAGGTCATGGCTGTGTACCCCGTACAATGTAGACGCTCAGATGCTTGAATCCAGCAAGGAATGAGTCCGTCATTTCAGTTTCTGGTAAGTGGAAGTAATTTTAGAATTGTAATGAAACCATGTTAAGCCACAGTAGACAGTGTTAAGACATGTGACCATGTACATCCAGGTATACAGAGACCGTCCCTCCCAACTGCTGCTTGGTGCACATCCTTCTCATAGCCTGTGTATTTTGAGGAAATAATCTATTTCTTTCTACTTTTTAGAGGCCTTTCTGGCTAAGAGAATAATTGCTTGCCGCATAATTTCACCGGTAACACCCCTCTTGACAGCTAGTGTGCCTGAAATTCATTTAGCAATTTCTTACTACCTCATGACAAACATGAAATCTTAGGTTAATGCTACCTTTCTTTGTCCTGTCTTCTCAATGAGATTATCTTCCCTTCAGGGGCAGTCCTGAGAGCCTTGTCTGTAATATCTTGTTAGTTTTCTGTAATCATCTTAAATGATTGTGGTTTTGATTTTGCACAGAGCGAAGTACCCACACGTTATTTCGGAAGCACCAACTTGTTCGGCTCTCCTGAGTTCTTCTGGCTGGGCGTTTGGAATGTGGGTCACCAGGTGTGACTGAGCTCTTGTGGTTGCAGTGCGTGGGTGAACCGGTGACCCAGTGGTGTGGAGGCTGCTCTTAGATTTCCAGGGCATGGCAAAACTATTTAAAATAACAATTTGCAGTGGTGGCTTCCCAGTGGCCATGATAATAATCAGTTAAAATGTACAGTGTCCAGAAGACAGAAAACATGCCTCTTACCCAGGAGACAGGAGACCTGAGGCAGCGTTTGATGATGAGATCCTTTATTATTTCCCCACCAGCGAGGGAAGCGCACAGTCATATCATAAAGCAGTGGTCTCAACTTTGGAACTCTAAGACCCCTTTAGGTTGGGCGCAGTGGCTCGCGCCTGTAATCCCATCAATTTGGGAGGCTAAAGCAGGTGGATCACCTGAGGTCAGGAGTTCAAGACTAGCCTGGCCAACATGGTGAAAACCCATCTATACTAAAAGTACAAAAAATTAGCCAGCCATTGTGGTGGGCACCTCTGGTCCCAGCTACTTGGGAGGCCGAAGCAGGAGAATCGCTTGAACCAAGGAGGTGGAGGTTGCAGTGAGCCAAGATCACGCCACTGCACTCCAGCCTGGGTGACAGAGCGGGACTCCATCTCCAAAAAGACCCCTTCAGTCAGCGGCTTTTCCTTCTGAATAGCAGGAAAGATTTTTGGTGAATTGTCCTCGAAATTGGCTTAAAAGAGTTTCATGACAGAACAACTTTCTTGCGTTCTGAGGACTTTATTCTATCTGAATGGACCTGGAGTCATCCTGGTTTCTTTGTCCTAGGAATATGAAGACAAGGCTGGAAGACCTAGCAAGCCACCCTCTCCAAAGCAGAATGTGAGGAAGAATCTTGACTTTGAACCACTTTCCACCACCGCACTCATCCTCGAGGACAGACCAGCGTGAGTTTAAGAGGAATCTCTGTAGAGTGTTTGCTTTAGGAAATAAGTACAACTTGCTAAGCACCTTTTTGTTAGAGAAGAACTAGGGTCAGAAAGGGAAGAAGAATAAGCCAGAAGTACTTCTTATTCCCTATATTAACATGTGTTCTGTAATGATAGTAAATGACCAGTTTGGAAAACTGTCCTGTAGCATAGAAGTTTTGACCAGGATTTTCCATTCAGGTGATTTTTCTTTTTTACTTTAGCATTTAAAAATAAGTTGTCGGCTGGGCGCAGTGACTTACACCTGTAATCCTAGCACTTTGGGAGGCCGAGGCGGGTGGATCACTTGAGGTCTAGAGTTCGAGACCAGCCTGGCCAACATGGTGAAGCCCTGTCTCTACCAAAAATATAAAAAATAGCCAGGTGTGGTGGCGGGCGCCTGTAATCCCAGCTACTCGGGAGGCTGAGGCAGGAGAATCACTTGAACTGGGAGGCAGAGGTTGTGGTGAACCGAGATCCACTCCAGCCTAGGCAGCAAGAGCAAAACTCCATCTCAAAAAAAAAAAAAAAAAGAAGCAGGGTGTCTTCTACTGTTAATTCTTATCCTTGAAAATTTGTGTTGGGGAAAGAAATGGAGGACTGGAAAGTTAGAGGCCATCAGGAAAAGACTCTGCCCTTTGAAGACCAATCGTTTTCATGCTCTGAAAGGTGAACTGGCCGACTCTCCTGTAGCAAGTGGTGGTTGTTTAAAATGTCCCAGTGAATGTGGATCCTGTTGTGTGAGGGACACAGGCAGCCAGACACTCCTGCCCTGCCTTTACCCTAGTGCCAGTACAGTCACAAGCACACTTCTGAAAGAGAGCACGAATTGCATTTTTTAAATGGGTTTTGAAGGTATACCAAGGTGCTTAGAACTAAGGTGCACATCTGTGTATACATAACAAGACAAATGAACCATGTAGCTAGTACAAAATCTGTTCACTTTAAAAATCTGGTCAGGACACGTTGTCATACATACATGTAACAAATGCTGTTAGAGCGCCCTGCTTTCAAGAATTAAGTGTTGACAGTTATTAGGGTATTGCAGTCAAATCAAAGGTTCTTTGGAGTGTGGGGTGAAAATATACCAAAAGATTGTTTATTACTGTTGCAGTTGTGGATAGTTGTTACTTTCTTCCTGCTAATCTTTATCATTCATTTTTTTTTCTTTTTTTCTTTTTCTTTTGAGACGGAGTCTCACTCTGTTGCCCAGGCTGGAGTGCAGTGGCGTGATCTTGGCTCACTGCAACCTCTGCCTTCTGGGTTCAAGCGATTCTCCTGCCTCAGCCTCCCGAGTAGCTGGGACCAAAGGCACTTGCCACCATGCCTGGCTAATTTTTGTATTTTTTAGTAGAGACAGGGTTTCACTGTGTTGGTCAGGATGGTCTTGATCTCCTGACCTCGTGATACGCCCGCCTCGGCCTCCCAAAGTGCTGGGATCGCAGGCATGAGCCACCGTGCCTAGCCCATTCATTTGTTTTGTAGTGAACTTGTTTTTGTAAGAAAGTATTATAAAAGCTTGTGAAAGAACTGTGTAATCTTAAAAAAATGAGTTTTTAGTGTTTGAGCTTTCTATGTTTTAGGAAATTATGTTTCAGGTTTTTTTCTCAAAGACTTTCATGTGGTATTTATAATGGTGAAAACTCGTTTCTTTCCTATCAAGAAATCTCCCAGCAAAACCAGCTGAAGAAGCTCAGAAGCACAGACAGCAGTATGAAGAAATGGTGGTTCAGGCCAAAAAGCGAGGTAATGGGGTTCACACTTGCTGGGTTAGATCAGGCAGCACAGGATTTGTGTCTTTCTGGTTATTTTCTTTTTACTATTTAGAGTCATAGAACCTGAACTTCAGTCATTGAAATTTGTAGTCTTCCAAAAAAAAAAAAAAATGCAAGTGGAAGGCCCCCACAAGTGAAAACAGGGCCGCAGGGTGGCATGGGCGGGCCGCAGGGACTCGGGAACGTTGAGGCAGAGAGGAGAAGCAGTGAGACCGCAGGATTTGCTGGGAGCCTCCCAAGGAGGCCTCTCTCATCCCAGAAGCCCCCAGAGGCTGTCCTGGGTGGGCTGTAAAGCCCCAGGCTTTGGAGCAGGGCGCCTTTGTCTCTCGTGGAAGGTTACTATCCATTCCTGGTAGCTTTATTCAAGAGAAAAGCACTTTGAACTGACGTGAGAAAGGTGACTGTGTAAGATAGAAATACCAGACTACAGAAAGTTTCAGCCATCAATGATATGTACATTTCTTTCCCTCTCTGGGTTGTTTTTTAAATTTCCAAGAAGATGTTTTGATAAAATTCCTTGCAACACTTAAACTCTTTTTCTAGGAGATTTTAAAAATATATAACATGGATGTGAGGGCAGTTTGGCTGTCGTATCTGTCACTCCACTGATCACCAGGGTTGATTTGGCTGATCTGCTAGCTAGCCCGGTGTCCCCTTCCCCACTGGCACTCCATGTGCGTCCCTCCTGAACTGTGTGTTTGGTCAAAGAGAATGACCATCCCCGATAGAGGACCAGTCTTCAGTCAGGGTATATGAGTAGCTGCACTCTGCTGCTGGAGCCTCCAAACAGGCTCCATTCGTAGGAGAATGTACAGTCTGTCAGGCTTCCGAGACTCCAGACACATCCAAATGAGGCACTGCATGTGGCAGTCTGCCTTTCTAAAAATAAAAATAAAAAAGACCAGGCACAGTGGCTCACTCCTGTAATCATGGCACTTTGGGAGGCCAAGGAGGGTGGATCACCTGAGGTCGGGAGTTCGAGACCAGCCTGATCAACATGGAGAAACCCTGTCTCTACTAAAGATAAAAAATTAGCCAGGTGTGGTGGGGTATGCCTGTAGTCCCAACTACTCAGGCGGCTGAGGCGGGAGAATCTCTTGAACCCAGGAAGTGGAGGTTGCAGTGAGCCAAGATCATGCCACTGCACTCCAGCCTGGGCAACAGAGCGAGACTCTGTCTGAAAAAATAAATAAATACATAAAAATATATAACAATGTGGTGTATATGTACAGTGGAATAATATTTGGCCTTAAAAAGGAAGGAAATTCTGGCACATGCGGCCACATGAAGGAATCTTGAAGATACCCTAAGTGAAACCAGTCAGTCCAAACAGGACAAATGATGTGTGATCCACCTCTGTGAGGCCCCTAGAGCAGTCCAACTCACAGAGAGTCGAATGGTGGGTGCCAGGGGCTGGGGAGACAGGGAGTGGGGAGTTAGTGTTTGATGGGGACAGTTTCATTTGGGCCAGTGAGAAAGTTCTGGTGATGGACGGTGGTGTGGTTGTGCAGTAGGAATGTTCTTAATGCCACTGAGCTGTATAGTTAAAATGGTAAATTTGACCACACACAAAAAGAGTATATGTAAATTAAATGCATGGTATTTCTCAGAGTTGCTCTTTGTAGATTAAGAGTAATGCTCAAGGCTGGGCATGGTGGCTCACACCTGTAATCCCAGTACTTTGGGAGACCAAGGCAGGCGGTCAGGGGTTTGAGACCAGCCTGACCAACATGGTAAAACCCCATCTGTACTAAAAATACAAAAATTCCCTTGGCATGGTGGTGGGTGCCTGTAATCCCAGCCACTCAGGAGGCTGAGGCAGGAGAATCACTTGAACCCGGGAGGCGGAGGTTTCAGTGAGCCAAGATTGTGTCACTGCACCGCACCCTGGGTGGCAGAACAAGACATCAAAAAAAAAAAAAAACCAGTGATGTTCGAGCTGTTAGAGTCAGCATGGAGCCTGCATCTGGAAGGGGATAGGGCTAGGAGCACAGGAGGGGCTTCTAGTAATGTTCGGTTGTTTTGATCAGGGTGGTAGTTTCAGGGATTTTTCTGTTTTGTAGTAACTGAATGATGTTCTTTTTTTTCTTTTTTTTTTTTTGAGGCAGAGTCTCGCTCTGTTGCCCAGGCTGAAGTGCAATGGTGCTATCTCGGCTCACTGCAACCTCTGTCACCTGGGTTCAAGCAGTTCTCTTACCTCAGCCTCCCAAGTAGCTGGGACTACAGGCCCCTGCCATCACACCCAGCTAATGTTTGCATTTTTAGTAGAGATGGGATTTCACCACTTTGGCCAGGCTGGTCTCGAACTCCTGACCTCAGGTGACCCGCCCTTCTTGGCTTCCCAAAGTGCTGGGATTACAGGCGTGAGCCACCACGCCTGGTCGACTGAATCATATTCTTCTTTGTGTACTTTCCTGTGTAGATGTTACACTTTGCAAGCTTACTAAAGGGTGGATAACGCCTGACCCTTCTGGAGTCCATCTGGTGCAAAGTGAGCACTGGAGCTGATGCTCGCTCTGCTTCTGGGCCGTTTTCCTGGTGTGTTTGCAGTGTGACAGGAAAATCACCTTGCCTGGAAATGGTCCATATCAGTTAGTAGATCGTTGTTTTTCTAAATTGTGATTTCTAGAGCTGAAAGAAGCCCAGCGGAGGAAGAAGCAGCTGGAAGAAAGATGTAGAGTCGAGGAAAGCATTGGAAACGCTGTGCTCACCTGGAATAATGAGATCTTACCCAACTGGGAAACAATGTAAGACATGGCTCTGGGTGCGGCTGAACTGCAGAGCATTTCTGTCTAGACTCTGTGGGCCACAGCCGTAGTCGTCATAGCCAGCAGTGACAGCCTGGATGCAGCGAGTTGAAGTTGCGTCATCTTCCTCCCCTCTACCCTGGCTCAGCCTGCGCCATCCCTTGCTTGGAGACTGTGATAATCTCTTCTCCTCCCTTCCAGTTCACCTTCTTCTCATCTCCTGAGCCAGCTTCTAAAATATGAGTTGGTGTCACCTCCCTTAACCTAGAATTTCAGTAACTTCCTGTGACTCTCAGTACACAGTTTGAACCCTTAGCTTAGCGGGCAACACCCTTAGTGAGGTGGCCTTCCTTCCTCTGCAGCCTCACCCTCGGATGCCTCTCCTCCGCTTGGATAGAGCCCTCTCCCCCGCTTGGATAGAGCCCTCTCCCTAGGGAGCCCCCCATAGGTGTTGCTGCTTTTAAACCTGGGGCCTCGCATGTTCCAGGCCCCGTGCCCAGAATGCTCTTATCCTGTACCTCCTCAGCCAGCTAACTCCTGTGTGCTCTCCAAAGCTCAGGGAAGACTTTGCTGCACCTACCCTGGCTCTAGGGCCCTGTGGTTCTCTGTGCGCACAGCTGTCTGTTTAGGCCTCTGTCTTCCTCTCTTTGAGGATAGTGACCCCAGTGTCCAGTAGAGTGCACCTGGCAGAGTCTGGCAGCTGCTGCCCTCTTTACATCTGAGGGGCAGCTGTGGGTCTTGTTTTTATTCTTGTGTTCAGAACGGTGGGGGCCGGTGTGCAGGCGGAAGTCCCAGGGCTGCGCACAGAGGCATTTGGGGAGCTTGGATGCTGGCTTCTCTTCTGCTCGTCCCACATGTCAGCACTGCAGGGGTCACACGGCCCTTCTCAGGGTCTCCACTAGGAAAATATGCTCAGAGCATGCTTTTTAAGGCAGTGTCCTCAAAAGGGTTGATGCTGTCAGGAAACACTTTATACCTGTTCTCACAGGGGGTCTAGTAACAAGAACAGAGGTTCTCAGAATGCTTACTGCTCCCACCGAGGGAGACCACTCTGGTCCATCCTACAGGGCTCTGGGTTGGATGTGGTCTGCATGCATTGCATACAGACCCGCAGCAGCTCCCGTTGACGGCACACCGACGCTGCCTGGTGCTGTTCTGGGTGCTTTTGTACTTTATCTCACTTCATCCTCACAGTAGCCCTTGGGTGTAGGTTTCATCCTCTTGACTTTCGAGAGGATGGTGTAGGTTTAGAGAGGACAGATGATTTGTCCAGATTCCGCAGGTAAGAATGGAGTTAGGATGCAGCCTGCTTTCTGCAGCTTCACGCCTGTGCCCCCCACGATGCTGCGTTCAGAGGCACCACGTGGGCCTGGTTTGCCCCGGCTGTTGGCAGTGTGTGTTCCTTGTCCCAGCAGAGCTGAAGGACTCTGTACAGTCCAGAATGTTCTGAGTCAGCAGTTCTTCTCTGCAGTTAGAGCGTGCCAGCTCACATCTGGGCGCTGGGCCTGTATGGGCGGTGCGGCAGCCGTCTGCTGACTCTGCTGGGGTCTGCTTCTGTCTCCAGTGCTGCCGCAGTGCCGCCTGGCACTCCTCACCCACTCTCAGCTATGTGCTGTTCCTGTAGGAGGCCAGGCCATTGCTTTTTCCTGTGTTTTCTGCTCAGAAAGTCCTTCCCATCCTTCATGTGCTCAGGTCATTCAGAACTTGGCTCCAGGGTGTGCCTGGGCCTCCAGTTTGTGGTGTCCCATGCTGTGCTGTGCTCTTTCATACCTGCCACGGCAGCTGCCCAGCAGAAGGAGATTGTTGATTTGATCTTTACAGAGTCCTAAAGTCTAAGCTTTCTGAGGGCAGGGGCTGTGCCTGCTAACAACGGTGCATCCCAGCTCTTGGTGGTTGGGGGCTAGGCACGCAGGTAGACAAATGTCTGTGTAGAACAAACTCAAACTCTTGCTTCCATTTTTGTCCAGGTGGTGCTCTAGAAAAGTTCGAGATTTATGGTGGCAGGGAATCCCTCCAAGTGTGAGAGGCAAAGTCTGGAGCTTAGCCATTGGCAACGAGTTAAATATCACCCACGGTAAGTGGCCTGCATGATCCTGGGGAGTCCACCCCAGGCCCTGTGTCTTCTCTCCTTTTTGCCCTGTTGGAAAGAAAGGCAACCATTGCCATGAATCTGTGTCTTTTGAGACACCAGGAGACTGTATCCTTCAGGAGGGAGGCCTGCGTTTAGTGCTGTGCACTCCAGTTACCTGACAGCTCAGTGCAGGAGCCCTTGAGTAGAGGGAGCGTGGAAGATGGGGCTCAGAGCATCGGGGAGGTGCCTGAGCTTCACGGATCCAAGTCCTAGGAAGGCAAGGCTTGACTGGGAAGTGAGTGTGGAAGGGGCAGGTGGTTCTTGCTGTGAGGGTGTTTGTTGTACTGGGGTGTCTGTTGGTATTTTGTGGGATTTATTTCAGGCAGCCTTGGAGGGGACAACATACTGTTCTGGCACTGGGGTCCTTGGGGCTCTGGGGGTTTGTCAGCTGGGTGAAAACCATGCTCAGTGATCTCTCGCTGTATTGCATCTGCTCAGTTTGCATGTACACCTCCTCCCTCAGATTGAATTCACTTCCCCACATGTCCCGAGCACTCTGCAGCGTGTCCACAGTGTAATAGGTGCGGTGATGAGCCCACAGTCTTCAAATTAAGTGATTAATACTGGCAGCCATTCTTTTCACTTCTGCCTCCCTGCCTGCACTCTGAGTTGTGGAAAGACAGGGCTGCCTTCCTGCTCTTTCTGGGGCCTAGGACCTGCCTGGGGAGTTGATGATGTGGTTTTTATGCTCATGAAGGCCTCGAGTTTAAACGGTTGGTATCTTCGCTCTCTAGTTGGGGTTTTGATTGTTGTTCTTATCTTGACAGGCCAGCTTAGCCTCATCCCAGGTAGGGTCTCCCCTCGCGGAACATCAGCCGGCTGGCTGGTGACTGGCTTCTGTGTGGTGCAGTCCTACAGAGGGACGTGGGGGCCCAGAATTCCCTCTTTTGGCTAAACCCATACCTACCAAAACTTTGTTTTAACTTGTCTGTGTGAGAAGATGAATAACATTTTACTTGTGGAAATGGTTTTTTTAAAGCATCCTCAGAAGTTGAGGTTTAGAGAAATTAACGAGCATTTATTTCTAAGCTCTGTCTCTGCAGATTGGACAGAATGCACAGTCCTTTGTGTGTGTGTTTAATTTTTGCTTCTCACTGATGCCTGGGTGGATTTTATTTAAATTAAAACCTATGGACCATATTGTTTTGGATTGGGCAAAACCGCTGATGAATCAGTTACATGTTTAGACATGAGTCTTAGACATTTATTTGTCCGAACCTTGGTATTGGCTCGATTTGTGTTCATTATGTCCGTCTTGTATTGTGAGCCAGGCAGTGTCAGTGGCCCCCACTAGCACTGGGGCTCAGGAAGCTGGGCCCTCACCTGCTGTGCTCTCTGCCTTTTCACTCTCACCCAGCCTAGGTCTCTGCATGTGGCAGGCCCTTAAGAAATGCCTGCCGTGTGAATGAATGCCGCCTTATTGGGTCCTGCTTAATCTCGGTTTTAATACATCTCCAAGCCAGTGTAAGAACACAAACTTGGTTGCTGAGTACCAAGCATCATATTAGGTTCTTTACTTGTGGATCTTATTTAATATCAACAGTGTGACCTTGACCTCATTTTCCTCTAGAGAAGGCTCAGCATCCTGGAAAGGCTGGGACTGTGCCCAGGTCTCTGGCTCTTGTGTGTGGGGCCAGGACTCTGATCCTAGCCCAGGCTAATCCTAAAGCCCGTGTTCTGACTTGGGGAGCCCCAAGGTTTTGCTCTTGTGGTTGTACAATTGGAAACTTAGTGAAAGTCAACCTAATAGTACTATTAAAACTTCACTTTTAGGGCCTCAGTCAATCTTGTGCTTTGACATTGGAGCAGGGGGTCTGGGAAGAAGGTGTAGTAGCCATCCAGCCTCCAGCATTCCCCAGATACACACCAGTAAAACCAAGGGGGAGAATCCTAAAACTCTTGACACTTTGACCGTTGAACCCCGAGGCTGGTAGCCTGTGTGACTTAACTGTCAAATGTCTCACTTGGGAAGTGATTCCCTGGTGGCCATGGCCACACAATGGTATTCATCCGCCTTTGGCCAAAATGACCACAGCTTGGCCTGCCTCCTAGAGGCCGACAGCAGGTGGAAGTGCCACCAGGTGCATGAGGCACCAGCGCAGAGCAGTGTGGGATTGTCCTGGGAGCATGCATGCTGACTTACTCCTTTGGACACTGATACTATAATAGTGAAACTAGAATTTGGATTACATTTTAATAAAATAGTGGACACTGCCCAGAAGGCAGATGTGCTCTGCTATATTTTCCATAAGTAATTATGGGAAAAATAAAGTGCTCAAAATTCCATGGGTAGCTGCAATTAAAGTCTCAGTGATAGACTAGTGATTGCGTGTAACCTGAGACATCTGGGAGCTGATCAGGACCATCAGAGCCAGAGTAGTGGCAGGTGCAGCGGCTCACGCTTGTCATCCCATCACTTGGGGAGGCTGTGGTGGGGGAAATCACCTGAGGTCAGGAGTCTGAGACCAGCCTGGCCAACATGGCCAAATCCCATCTCTACTAAAAAAAAAAACTTCACCGGGCGCGGTGGCGTGCACCTGTAATCCCACCTATTCAGGAGGCTGAGTCAAGAAAATTGCTTGAATCCGGGAGGCAGAGGTTGCAGTGAGCCGAGATCGTGCCACTGCACTCCAGCCTGGGTGACAGAGCAAGACTCCATCTCGGAAAAAAAAAGAAAAAGCCGGACAACCAGGAAGCAGCTGAGACTGAGACTGGGCTGTGGCGGGGAACAGGGTGCTGAGAAGGAGCTCTGTGGGTTCAGCCTGCACACTTGTCCTTGAAAGAAGAATGGGGCATGGATATGCCCATGGAGGTCTGTGTATGCTAGTGAAGTTGCCTTGTTTAACTATTACCAAACCACCCAAAGAGGCTGTCACAAAAATAAGTTGTGAATATGGTGATTTGGAGGCTGTCATGAGCCTTCTCTGCCAGCAAGAGTCCTGTGTTTTGCAGCTTCTGTGTATTCCTGGGATCTCCCCCACCCCTGCTCCACTGCCAGGCAGCAAGACGAGGAGGCCTGTGCCAGGTGGGGGCAATTGCATCATGTCCTTACCTGAAACCCGATGATTCTCTGCTGGTCCCTCCTTCCCTCCCTCGGTCAGTGAGACATTCATTGACTGGGTTGCTCTGTGTCAGTTCCAGTGCTGTGTGTTTTGGATACAGAGGGAGGGAGAGAGCCTCACCGTCTTGCCCCAGGGATCTTGCGGTCTGGGAGACGCAGTAGACAAGTCACAAAGACCAAAACAAGGCAGTTTTGTGGTTGGGTTGTGTCATAGAAGTAAACAGTGGTGATGTGTGTAATCTTTCTCTGTTTAAGGCTGTGTCTTTAAACAATAAAATTACTTTCAGGCCACGTCGAGGGGAATTGTTGAAGTAGCCTGTGAAGTGTGCATTAAGCCTATTATAGTTGAACTTAAGTATTTGAAGGAAATAATACTGTGTTCTGTGGTGTTTTGATGAACAATACTCACGTGCACATGACACTTACCCAGAGGCTTTTCTTCCAGAGCTCTTTGACATCTGTCTTGCCCGAGCAAAGGAGAGGTGGCGGTCCTTTAGCACGGGAGGCTCTGAAGTGGAGAATGAAGGTAGAATCTCTTCTAAAACCAGCGGGCTGCTGTGGTCAATTACGTTTGTCATTCTTTATTACACAGTGAAGAAAGTTGACCTAACTACGGTTGAGATTGATGTGGATTCATAAAAAGCTCCATGAGAAAAGGGTTCTTTTTTTTTTTAAGCAAAAATTAAAGGTAAAAAACTTTTATAAGAAATTGGCCGAGTGTGGTGGCTCAGGCCTGTAATCCCAGCACTTTGGGAGGCCAAGGTGGATGGATCACCTGAGGTCAGGAGTTCGAGACCAGCCTGGCCAACATGGCGAAACCCCGTCTGTACTAAAAATACAAAAATTAGGCTGGGTGCAAGGGCTCATACCTGTAATCCCAACACTTTGGGAGGCTGAGGTGGGTGGATCACGAGGTCAGGAGTTCAAGACCAGCCTGGTCAACATGGCGAGACCCCATTTCTACTAAAAATATAAAAATTAGCCAGGCATGGTGGTGGGTGCCTGTAATTCCAGCTACTCTGGAGGCTGAGGCAGGAGAATCACTTGAACCCGGGAGGTGGAGGTTGCAGTGAGCCAAGAACGTGCCACTGCATTCCAGCCTGGGTGATAAGAGTGAGACTCTGTCTCAAGAGAAAACAAAAATTAGCTGGGCTTGGTGGTGTGCACCTGTAATCCCAGCTACTCGGGAGGCTGAGGCAGGAGAATCGCTTGAACCCTGGAGGTGGAGGTTGCAGTGAGCCAAGATCTCACCACTGCAGTCCAGCCTGGGTGACAGAGCAAGACTCCCTCTTAGAAAAAAAAAAAAAAAAGAAAGAAAGAAAGAAAGAATTAGAACATTCCAGTTCCTGAGAGGTGTTTGTGTCCTAACATGCAGGAGGGCCGGTCATAACCAGTGTCACTCCTTTTAAAGTTTTTCACGTGACTTCCAGTAGCCTGGTGTCTGGGATTAGTTGAATACTGTCTTATAGAGGAGCTCAGAATTCCAGAGACGAGAACACTGCATGTTTGCTAGATTATGCCTTTAGCATTTTCCATAACCCACAAGAATGATTACTTCTGTTGGTTATTCTGTTGGTTATGAAGTACATGATTTTACTGATCATTTTTACAGTCTATTTGGTATTGGAATTCAAAAAAGCATAAAGCAAATTATTTATGATTACTTGTTAGAAATATTATACACTGGCTGGGCACAGTGACTCGTGCCTATAATCCTAGCACTTTGGGAGGCTGAGGTGGGCAAATCACTTAAGGTCAGGAGTTCAAAACCAGCCTGGGCAACAAAGAAAGACCCTGTCTCTACAAAAAGATAAAAGAAAAAAGAAATATCAAACGAGTGTAATACCGCAATCGTTTCTACATCTAGTGAGTTTACACTGAAGATGTTAAAGATGTGTGACGTGTGTGTGCGCATGTATTTATGCTTGGAGTTTCTTTGTGTTTATTCTCCTACTTGTCCTTGCTTTCCACTGATTGTTATTGGTGAGAGGTATTACGTCAGATTTTGATATCAGATGCTAGAAAATACCTAATGAATATCTGATATCTAATCTAGAACTAGCTGGTGCTATGTTCTCTAAGAAACCCTGCAATCTGTTAAATACTCTGAAGCTGCACTGTGAGTCAAGATGTGATTACGTCAGTGTGTTTCTGAAGAACTTTTTTGCGTCTTTCGTTCTTGTAAAACTTCAGAGGCTCATAATTAATTGTCCTACATTCGTGCCCTTGAGGAATGTAATGATTTTTGGCATCTTTTGACAGATGCTGGTTTTTCAGCAGCAGACAGAGAAGCCAGTCTGGAGCTTATTAAACTGGACATTTCTAGAACGTTTCCTAATCTCTGCATTTTCCAGCAAGTAAGTAGGTGGTGACTTGTTGCTTTCAAGTATGTTTTGTCTAAAATTCATAGATGCTGAACTGCGTATATTTGTTGTCAAGTTTGAAAGGTACTTGGGTTTTTGTGGGTGTTAGGAGGTAGGGTGGATGTTACTGTTAAATACATTTAGACTTTTAAAAATCAGTAACTGATCCTTTCCAACAAATATTTACTATGTCCATACTTGTGCTCCAAAAGATGATTCTGTCTTCCTCTTGAGATACGTGTCTCAGGGCCCTCTGGTCTGAGAGGGTCGCCATGGGTGGCTCTGGCTCTGTCTGCTGGCACTTTCCTGGACACTCCTCTGTTCTCAGGACTGTGTGTAGCAGTCTGCGCTCAGCAAGGCCATGGCGGTGTGATGGGCTTCGGCTCAGATGAGCCCAGTGCAGTGAGCCCGTGTGAGAAAGGGAAATCCCTGGCAACCAAGGTGGGTGACCAAGCCAGGGTGACAGATTTCTGAGCAGGTGGACCAGGAGAACGGTACAGCTGAGGGACAGAAGCCGGCTGTGGGAGATAGGACAGGCTCCTTGGGCGGCAGGAAGAGCAGAGCAGAACCTCCTTGTGGGCATCTGAGCGCAGGACAGGGCTGCCAGCAGTAGGTTGTGGGGTTATCTGAGCTGAACTCTTTAGAGACCTTCTATTCTTTGAGCCAGCAGACATTGATCTGGGGGTCTTTTGACCCCTTTCTTATCTGTAACGGGTTTTTGCGGCAGGGGGGCAGTTCTTGCAGAATACCTCTGCACCTGTCCCTCATCTGTTCTCACTGCCTTTACTCAGTCAGGTTCTCATCTTTGTGGATTTCCATGTGGGTCTTCAGAAATTTTTTCAGAAGAGGAAAGAGAGGGAATCTACAAAGCTACCAGCAGCCTTGGTCCTGGTGTCTGGTGCGTGAGCCTGATGGGCACCCCACTGGCTTGCAGTAGGCGGTTGACTTAGCTGAGAGCCTGTTTCCTGGAACCCTGCTTCTCCCACAGGGCAGATTTTAGCTTCTCTGCCCTTTTCCCCCACTTCGTCTCCATAGGCCTCAGTGCACTCCCTGCTTTGCAGCCCCTGCGTCGCTCTCTTGGAGCTGCTCCTGTTTCTTGCTCTTAGAGGGAAAAGGCTTTCTTCCCCCCAGCCCAAAAGGCCCTTCCCCACCCTCCACCCACGGTTCACGTGCCCCCTTACCAGGCTGTCCAGGAGAGGCGGCTTTCTAGAAAGGAGTTTCACCTTTGATTTCAAACAATTTGGGCTTTAATCACAGAATGCCTTCTCACTAGCTTTGGGCAGATCCATCTTTTTGAGCCTTGGTTTGTTCATCTGTAATATAGGATGATCATACCAGCCTAACAGGGCCGTTGACAGTACTTGGCTTGTTGTTATTAAATCTCTTTGAACGTAATTTGAAACTAAAAGAACTAAATCCAACCAGAGGTCAAAGAGCCATATCCTGCCAGGTGGCTGCAGAAGTGTGTGATGGAAGAGGTGGTGGGTAGAGGCCAAAGAAGTCTCTTTCCAGGTCCAATGTAGGGACCTCTCAGCCCTGGTAGAAAGTAGCTTAGTAACCTTTCTAATGAGCAGAGATTGAGTTTGCTAAAAAGAAAGCAAAGAACAGTTGAGGGGAAGAGTGGGGGAACTGAGATGTCCAAAAGCAGTTAAGGTCATTTATTATTTTTTCTTTTTTGAGACGGAGTTTCGCTCGTTGCCCAGGCTGGGGTGGAGTGGCACGATCTCGGTTCACTGCAACCTCCACCTCCTGGGTTCAAGCGATTCTTTTGCCTCAGCCTCCCAAGTAGCTGGGATTACAGGTTGCCCACCACCATGCCTGGCCAATTTTTGTATTTTGGGGAGAGAAGGGGTTTCACCATATTGGCCAGGCTGGTCTCGAACTCCTGACCTCGTGATCAGCCCACCTCGGCCTCCCAAAGTGCTGGAAATACTTAGGCGTGAGCCACGGCGCCCAGCTGCATCATTTTTTTCATTTAAGAAATGACGTTTAGCACCGAAGTGAGATGGAAGGATTGAAATTACAACGGTAGAAAACCTTTGAAGTTAAAAACATTTAGCTTTAAGAGAAGTTCAGGCCGAGCGCGGTGGCTCAAGCCTGTAATCCCAGCACTTTGGGAGGCCGAGACGGGCGGGTCACGAGGTCAGGAGATCGAGACCATCCTGGCTAACACGGTGAAACCCCGTCTCTACTAAAAAATACAAAAAGCTAGCCGGGCGAGGTGGCGGGCGCCTGTAGTCCCAGCTACTCTGGAGGCTGAGGCAGGAGAATGGCGTAAACCCGGGAGGCGGAGCTTGCAGTGAGCTGAGATCCGGCCACTGCACTCCAGCCTGGGCGACAGAGCGAGACTCCGTCTCAAAAAAAAAAAAAAAACAAAAAAAAGAGAAGTTCAGTGTGATGCTCTTATTTTCTTATTTAGCCTTGGCCTGGATAAAACTTTGTTATAGTCACACTGGTCCTTAGACTGGCATTTGGTGCCACTGCAGACCCTCACTGCCACCCTAGCCCTGGATGTTGTCATTTTCACCCTCTCATTGCTATTTTTCCTTTTGTTCCTCTGTGATTTGGAACTGTCTCTTCTTTTACTTAGCTCTTTTCACATGCTAGAATATGGTGGTCTGGGCCATGGCATTCTTTTGTAAGCCACCTGTGGTCACCTGTGGAGTGACTTCTTATCTCTCACCATGTGTGATTTTTATTCCTTGTGTTAAATGTAGGTACCTGGTAGACATAGACCGTAAGTGTTTGGCACTGAACCTGTCCTTTTGTAGTATCTTCTTACATGCTAACTTCAGCATGAGGCATCTCTGCTCTTTCTTATGTGCTCCATTGGGAAAAAAATTCCAGCACTTTAATTTTTGGAAGCAGTTATAAGAGCAAGTGGAAATGTTAGAGGGGTGGAAGAGCTGGGAGAATGTTTAAACAAAATGGTAGCCACCAGGACTTAGAAGAGAGTATTTCCTCAACTTGCCATTCAGAAAACCAACAGAAACAAGGAGAGTGATAAGCCTGGGAAGAGAGGCAGAAAGGATAGTCAGGATGTGGGGCACAGTGGGAGACGACCTGAGTGACACTGAGCAGTCACCTGCTTTGAAGAGTCCCCGGATACCTGGCTCTCCTGGTGGACTTGGAAAGGGAACACAGTTATACAGCAGGAGCCAAATAAAGGATATTTGTCTGGGGTGGTGCTCCTGCCTGGCCCTCCAGCTTCTTTTCAGTGCAGTTTCATAGCGTGAGCTGCAGACTTCCCTAGCTGTGAATGGGTGATTTGTTAAATTCCATATGCATATAGAGCTGCTGGCATCATGCTTGGCATATTTCATAATGCTGAAAATAGCAGGAGTGGCAGTGGCAGCAGTAGTAGTATCAGATGTTCTTGTGAGCACTAACAATCCTTATGCATGTGTTGTTTTTGCTGTGTTGATCCTTTTAGGGTGGTCCATATCATGACATGTTGCACAGTATTTTGGGCGCTTATACTTGTTACCGACCAGATGTGGGTTATGTAAGTGAAGTTTCTCAGTATTTTATAATATTATTATCTAAAAGGGAAGTCAGATACTGTCCAGCGCATGTTAGCTGCAAATGTCAACCCAGTGCCTTCGTTTTTGCCGAGGAGTATGAAAAGTCTTGTGGTAAGTGAGTTGACTCAGTTTCCTCTTAAAGAAATTGAGCTGTCATGGCTGCTCTGGGGCATTAATCACATTTTAATCGAATGCAATTTTTATTTTTGGCATGTGACTTTTTCCCAACATTAAATCAAAGAAGACTTAACCATGTTAAAAGCAGCAACCATTAAAACACTGCTGATACTTCTGTGGCTTCGCGGATGTGTGTGCGCACGCATGGTTTGGTCTTAAGCTTATTGAGATAGATACACGTGTGTACAGCAGCGGGACACTGGACACAGGAAAGGGCAGTATTTCAGATGCTGTGGGCCTAAGAGGGCTGGTTTAGGGTTTTCCATTTGGGGGATAGGAGCAAGGGTGGGGACTGCAGGAGAGCAGGCCAGGTGGCTGGGGTGGCAGAGTGGTGGTTCTGAGTGAGGGCAGTTCAGCGCTGGGTGCCGGTGGAGTGGGGCGGCTCTGGGGACCCTTCTAGTATGAGGGCGGTAGGTTTGTTTTTGCTAAAGTGAGCGTGCTGCGGTGACCCTGTGGCCACTGTGATTTTAACGTGCCTTTCCTTTCTTAGGTCCAGGGCATGTCCTTCATAGCAGCAGTGTTGATCTTGAACTTAGATACTGCAGATGCCTTTATTGCTTTTTCTAACCTTTTGAATAAACCCTGTCAAATGGCGTTTTTCAGAGTGGACCATGGCCTTGTGAGTATCCTCTGTGTTCGGGCCCTGGGTACTGTGTGTTTAAATGTCAAGAGTTGCTTACTCGTCTGCGTTTTCAGTGGAAAAACAGAATATATTTTCCCTCCGTGGAGAGATGTTTAGAGTAAGCAGCACTGCAAGGTGGAGGGTGATTTCGAGCAGTGTATTGCATGGAAGCTTAAAAAGACATGGTTAGTAACCATATGTCTGGGTTTCTTAATACGTTCTCTCAGAAAAACAGTACCTGGATTTTGGAAAATGTATTCTTTTAATGAAGGAAGAAGTGTGGCTCCTGCTTAAGCACACATACTTGGTGTCATAAAGTCACAGCTTGCTGGCAGTGCCCACGTTTGGACCTGTGAGGTAGAACACGTTGTAACCGAGCTGTGTTGCTGCTCATCATCACCCTGCTTTGTGAAGCATACCCACACTCGGGAGAAAGGAGACACGTTGAAGACCATACTCCTTTAGTGTTTGAAAGGCAGCCATTTGTTTAGTGGAGTGTTCTAGTCTTTATGACACTGCATAAGTGGGAGGTGGTGACAGTGTGGGGTCGGGCTTACGTGCCTCCCAGATAAGCCCTCTGCACCATTCAGGTGCGGAGATGAAGCTCAGAGTGAAGGGACTCTTTCAAGGCATGCATTTGGTAAATGGAGGAGCTGAGATGTGAATCCATTCTGGTTCCTAAGCCTTTGTTCTTTCTGTAGCGTAGACGTCACCAATTTAACAAGCCCATCAGCTTTTTTTTTTTTTTTTTTTTGACAGAGTCTTGCTCTGTCGCCCAGGCTGGAGTTCAGTGGTGCAATCTCAGTTCACTGCATCCTCTGCTTTCTGGGTTCAAGCGATTCTCATGTCTCAACCTCCCTAGTAGCTGGGATTACAGGTGTCTGCCACCATGCCCAGCTAATTTTGTGTATTTTTAGTAGAGATAGGGTTTTGCCATGTTGGCCAGGCTGGTCTTGAACTCCTGACCTCAAGTGATCCATCCGCCTCGGCCTCCCAAAGTGCTGGGATTACAGGCGTGAGCCACCACGCCTGTCCATCATTGTCTTGATTTGCTGATAATTATTACCAGTACTTCAAGACTAAAATGATCTAATAGTTTAGATCATCTAGAGAGTATTTCTTCCTTGATATCTTAAGGTTTACTGAGTATGTCTTGCTCAGATAGTACATACATAAAGTATTTAGAAGCTGTTGGTAAATTTGGTAGCTGTTACTGGAACTATAAATTGGCAGAGTCCTTTTGAAAGACAACTTGGTATTAAGTATCAATAGCTGTAAATAGCATTGGTGTGCAGTTCTGCTCATAAGAATCACTTCTAAGAAAGTCATAAATGTGGACAAAGCATTATGCACAAAGATAGTCATGACACACTTATCTACAATTGTAAAGGTGAGGACCGCTGAAAATAGGGTTAGGAGAATGCAGAATGGTCAATTAAATTTGGTAAGTGATCAGTAGTGATGCTCGCAAAGAACTGCATTGTGAGAAAGTGTTCAAGATGTTAATTTCTTCAGTGTATGTAAGAGAAAACATAAACTATAGTGACTATTGTATTTGACAATAGAAGGAAATAGGCCACAAAATTCCTAGTGTTTATGGATTGTTGAATGATAGATTAATAGTGTTTATGTGTTTCCTAAGTTTTCTACAGTGAGTGTTTACAGGTATGACTTTCATAATCAGGTAAAAACTTACCTTTCCACGAAAAGTAATGGTCAGAAATGGAAAATAAATCTTGAGGAAGCGTTCTTACTCTTGAAATAACTCATTGACACAGTATATATTGGCCTTATGTTGCTTGTGATACTAATTCCTGGAAATAATTCCCGCATGTAAATTTAATTTTATCTTTTTATAAATAAATGATTCCCATCTAAATTTCTGCTGATTTTGAAGATAAGACCCCAGCTTTCTCTTTGGAAACGTGATAGAAATTGTGCTTAGGAATCGTGGCTTGTATTTTTAAGGAGAAACCATGGAGTCGTAGTGTTGAGTGGGATCCTCATGACAGCAGCAGGTTTTCTCCCTGGCAGCGCCGCTGAGCTTAGGGCTGTGTGACTCTGCCGGGGGATGTCCTGTGCGCTGGAGGATGCTGAGCAGCTTCCCGGCCTCCACATCCCTGTGCCAGCAGCACCTGCCCCCGGTTGTGACGACCAGAAGTATCTCTAGACATTGACCAGTGTTCCCTTAGAGGCAAAACCACTCCCTTTTGGGATCCACCGTCTACAGTACAGCCCCTCCTTCAGATACGCAGACACCAGAGTTGTGATCTGCCCCCAGGCGCCCAGCTGGCGAGCACTGGAGCAGAACTGGGCCACCATCAGACGGGTGCTGCTCCCAGTCCAGTCGGAGTTCTTTCTGCTCTCAGCACTGCTTCCCAGCTTTGTATGTTTCGTTTCCTTAAAAAACTCAACCGTTGAAAAGCAAGTTCCATAAACTATGGACTGTAACGCCCTCCTTTCCTCCTTTCCCTGTAGCGTTTCTCCCTCGTTGCATTCAAAGGTGTGCGTCTGTCCGCTGGAGCGGTGCTACCCTTGACTCAGACATGAGTCGTGTAGCCCCCTGCAAGTGCTAGGGGTTGGACGAGGCATGCGTGCTTTTCCAGATACTTTTCCACAGTTCATACATTCCTGGTTTTAGGATGGAGTGAGTCTGTACAGGCTCCACCTTTTCCACAGTTCATACATTCCTGGTTTTTAGGATGGAGTGAGTCTGTACAGGCTCCACCTTTGCAGCAGGGCAGGCATAAATTCATTCCCAGTTTTACCATGAACGAAGCCTGTGCCCTTATTTGGCAAGTTCTGTAACTGCTTTGGGTTTCAGTTCCCTTTTCTATGAATTGAAGAAGATGAAGTGTAGCCATTGATGTTGTTGTGAAGATTAGAAATAGTGCTTGTTTATAATTTGTGTAGTACCTGCAGTAAGTTGCCATTCAAAATGTATTAGTAGTTACGTAAGAAGGTAATTGTTAGAATCTAAAGATATACATATATTGACTTTTTTTGTAAACTGGAAACTTGTGCAGATAGTTTCTGAGTAAATTTCATATTATCTCCCTAGATGTTGACTTATTTTGCTGCATTTGAGGTATTCTTTGAAGAAAATTTGCCGAAATTGTTTGCCCATTTCAAGAAGAACAACCTAACTCCAGATATCTACCTAATTGATTGGTAAGACTGGCTTTTCCCTGTGTTTTCACAGCATTTCTCAGCCCTTGCCTGTTCTTCACTCTCTTCTCTGCCCACTTCTTCACGGCCCGGCTGAGTCCTCATGTCCTGCTCTCCAGCCTTTCCTCATGTCCCTGCCCCTGAGTTTTGTTTCCATCAGTGCCTCCGCCTGGCCCTCCTGAATTCCCTCAAGGGGAGAGATGGTGTCTTGGGCCTGTTTGTTTCCAGAGTGCTGTCCATTCCTTAAAAGGACCAAACACCAGGTCTGTGCAGGCTCTTGCCAGGTATAGAGGTGGCCTGAGGAGCAAGGCCAGTGCTTGCCTGTCAGGAGCTCGTGGCTTGTGGGAGACACGTGTGTCCGTGGGCACTGTCCACGTGAGATGAGTGCTGTCTTGCAAGGCAGGAGGTCCCGGACCCAGTGCAGGGGTCGGAGTACACGGACCGAAGGTGACCAGCGCATGTGCCATTCCAGAGTCCGCGGGCACTAGCCAGGTCCAGTGGGGTAGAGGCTGAAAGTAAAGGGCAGAGGACCGCAGGCGATGAGATTGGGAGGCCAGGTCACGGTGGCTCTTAGACCTGAGCTCTGGAGCTTGGGCAGGATTGCAGGGCCGGGGGAGTGGCAGAGGCTGCTGCTTATGATGAGGGTGGGGCACATCCAGCTGTGAGTTTTAAGTTACCTGGGAGGCAGGAGAGTCTGGGAACAGAGAGACAAATTAACGGGGAAAAAGCCAAAGTAGGTGGAGAGAAGGCCCCATGGAAATATTGTGGGTATGTCGAGAACCTGGTCAGTTCCTGACTGCGGGTTGGGAAAGGGGTTTGCCGCTGCCTTCAGCTGAAACCAAAGACAAAGGGAGAAGATTTGGCCAGGGCAGTTAGCGGATTTGTCTTCAGACGGGTGATTTTGAGGTGCCTGTGGGACGTGTAAGTAGAGGCATCCTGAGACAGACAGATATGAGGATTCTGAGAGGTCTACGCAGCAGCAGTAGGCCAGGCAGGTCTTCATGCCGTGGTGAAAGGGGCTGCTGAGGATGGAGTGTGGCTGTTAGCCCGGAGAGCACCGTGTTTGAGGGCCAGGTAAGAGGGCTGGGAGACCTGTGCATGGAAGGGAGCAGCCTCTCAGGTCACGCGGTGGGAAGAGGGTGCCTCCGGGATCCAGCAGCCCCAGCCCAAACCTAGCTTCTCCCATTATTGCCTTGTGGCCGTGGGGATGGCTGTGAAGCCCTTCTGAGCTCCCGGTTCCTTATCTGGAGACGGCGGGGATTTACCCCACACGGTGCTGCCAGGTGACCGTGTGTCGCCACCCGACTCAGAAGGGGTCCACAGAGGCAAAGAAGGTACTGTTCGACCAGAAAGGCGTGTTCCGCTAAATCGTACGGTAAATGTACAGCCACTGTGGACGGAGAGCTGGCTGGTCTGGTTTTGTCGTTGCCCACTTTCTTCAGCAGAAGGGAAGGTAAAAATTCAAGTATCGTTTGAAAGGAAGCTGACCCCTGAGCTGAAGCAGACTTGTCTGTGCCATTAAGAGTAGGCCTTTGGGATTCTTGGTGTGTTGCTTCCGTCCTAAACCCTGGACGGTTCTCACTCTGCTGACCTTTGCCATGAAGGCCGAGGGGTTTGGAGGTTGAATCTTGTAGCTGACGCCACAAGGCGCTGGTGACTGAGGACAGGGAACGTGGGGCCGTGAGCAGCCCTGGCAGGGATGCTGGGCTGGCCTGCCTGGCTGTGCTGGATAGAAGTGTTGAGGGTCTGCTTCAAAGGGCACCTTTATTCAGCAAATGGTGATTTTCTTCACACCTGTAAACACAAAGCTCCTGCACAGGCCGCCCCACCGTGTTCATTTGACTGTGAGCCCTGCCCCTCAGACTCCTGTCCAGAGCCTGTGGTACTGGAGGACGGGAGAGCATCCAGGCAGGACCTGAGCCTTCAGCTTCTCCCTTAATCTGTTTTAGGGCTTCTGATTAGCTTCTTAGGATTCTAGGCTGAAAGTCAGGAGTGTCTTTCAAAGTTTTCCCACCTTTACTCGCAAAAAGAAATGCGTTTTAAATTGTGACCCAATGTGTGCAGAAACTTAACACGTATATGTGCTGGGAACAGTGGTTTCATGACCCAGTACCTAACCCTGCCTGTGTGAAGCCTTCTGAAATACTGTACTCTGTTCTGTTTATTCCAGAAAATGCTAGGGATAATCTGCTTTCGTTGCCTCCACAATCCACTGGCTGTTGGCTGGGTCATGCCTGGCAGTGTGAAAAGTACAGGCCTGGAGAATATTGCTGTCTGCTTCTGTCCCAGCCTGAAGATGGTTGTAATCCATGTAGGGGCAAAGACAAAGGGCGCCCGCATTTATTGACTCGAGTGCTTCTCACACATGCTATCATTGAACCCTTGGAACAACCTCTCCAAGCGCAGTGTAACACTTGTGTTTCATAGATGAAAAAAACTGAGGCTCAGGGCCGGGTGCACTGGCTCATGTCTGTAATCCCAGCACTTTGGGAGGCTGAGGTGGGCAGATCACTTGACTTCAGGAGTTCAAGACCAGCCTGACCAACAGGGCGAAACCCCATCTCTACTAAAATACAGTAGTTGGCCGGGCATGGTGGCACGTGCCTATAATCCCAGCTACTCAGGAGGCGGAGGCACAAGAATTGGATTTCAACCCAGGAGGCAGAGGTTGCAGTGAACCGAGATCACACCACTGCACTTCAGCCTGGACGACAGAGTGAGCCTCTCTCTCCAAAACAAAAAACAAATACAACAGGCTCAGAGAGGCAGAGTGCCTTGGCCAAGGTCCTGATGCCAGCCAAATGCAGAGCTGGAGTTCAGACTCAGGTCTACCTGGCTCTAGAGCTGTGCACTTTCCCTTAGAGTCCTTTCTAAGGGGGTTTGTGTAAGGCAGTGTCACCCGTAAGATGGGTCCCATAGTTCCGGTTCCAGAGACAAGACCATCGTGTTGAGTGTCGAACACGGGCTGGACTGTCTAATGAGCAGTGAGGCAGAGTGAAAAGGAAATGGTAAGGGTTCTTCACTGCTGAGGCCTTTGTGCTGTGAGCTGGTTGTGAATGCTGTCCACTGTGCTTTGATGAAGCCTCCACAGGCCTTATTCTGAAAGTGCTGACTGTGTTCTAGGATAAGCACCAGCTAGGATACAGTCTGTATTTGCAGTTCCAGTACAAGGTTAGGCATATAGAAAGGCCTTAGTAAATATTTAAGTTGAGCTAAGCACAGGAAAGCCATGTATTCATGATTTATTCCCTGAGTCAGCATTTATTGGTGGTCCGCAGTGATTCAGGCTCCTTGTTGGGTGCTTGCAGTTAGGTGAAAGGTCAGATCAGGAATAGGGTGGGCAGTGGGGAGGAAGCAAAGGGGAAGAACAGACTTTACATAGGACCTGTCCTAGAAGCTGCCATTTCAGAAGCACTGGTCACTGTGGTCTTCAGTGTTCAGGAGCAGGTGTACCTATTTCTGGGCGCAGAAGAAGTCACTGAGACCCACTTCTCAATGTCACAGCCGTGGTGTGAGGGCCAGGTCGGTCTGCCCTTGGGCCTTTGCTTTTTCTGCTGCATCAGGCCACCTTTCCCAGAGCCACGTCCACACCCATCACAGCCGGGCCTGCCTCCACATTGTGGGGCTGCACTGTGCCTGGGGGGTATAAAGCATGCTAAGTTCCAGGGCTCAGCAGCTAACTGCCTGAGCAAGAGAGCCTTCCTCCTGCTCGTGGCAGGGACTGCAGGGCCTTCGGGTGTGGCCAGCTCAGCCTCCTGGGTGGGCTTAGTGGGTACATTAAAATGGCTACACCTGGGGTCAGAAAAATCTCCTGTCCTGCCACACTGCCTGCAAACCAAGCCTGCTTCCCACCGCCCCAGCTCCACCCACACTCCGAGGGTGCCCACTGTTGGTTGCTGTCCCTGTGGTAAAGCTTCAGGAGTGATCTCTGTGTTCCCAGTGCCTGGCCCCATGCCCGGCTCAGTGTTCCTGGGTCAAAGAGTGTGTCTGTGCCTGAGGGTCGCCTTCCTGGGCTTAAAGTCGGGTGCCTGTCCCTCCTCCGGTGTACGCTGTACACTGCCTAACCGGTAGCTCGTGAGGAGTCAGGGCTGAGGATTCGCTTTCCTGCCAACACCGCCTTCCTGGCCCTTCTTTAGTTGTGACTTGCCACTCCCCACGATGAGGCACGCGGTCAGAGCAGGGGCCCTCAGCTGTCTCGTCTTCCTACGGAGTTTTCAGTGTTTCAACTGTCAAAGATCTACATTTTGTAGGAGGACTGACTTTAGGTCATTTCACTTCTGAAAATACTTCCTATTGCCGTCCAGTGGCAGAATTAGCTAGAGGGGTGAGTGGGCTTTATAATAAACAATCTCGAGCTAGCAGAAGCAGCAGGGACTGCATTCCACGTTCCAGTTAGCACTTCTGATATGGTGTTTAATGATCCTTGGAGATCCTGTCATTGCCTCGAGTTTCTACCTTAAAGGAACGGTTCAAAGGGAGTGAGTGTTGGGAGGTTTCCTTTTCCACTGCCTCTTGCACTTGGGTCATCTCTGGCTCTTCACTTCTGGGGTACAGGTTGCCCCAAGAGCGCCTTAGGAGCTGGGAGCATCTTGCTGAGCACGTCTGGCATAGGCTGGGTCTTTATGGGCCTCTGGAGGAGGGAGGAGTGTCACCTGCCTATGCTGGGGACTTGCAGGGAGGGGCGTAGCCTGTGTGTTGTGGGCACACCCTGGCCTGGCTGAAGTGGGAGCCCGCATTCTCAACACGGTGCTCACGATATTTGCTTCACGTCTGCTGGCCCCTGCCAAGTGCTGGGACAGAAAGACTGGAACACCTCTGGGCTCAGGGTGGGGAGGACTCTGGGGCACAGAGGTGGATAGTGAACCCCGCTGGGCTCAGGGTGGGGAG
>NC_045436.1:178840903-178847932 GCF_002776525.5 Piliocolobus tephrosceles
GACTCCGGGGCACAGAGGTGGATAGTGAACCCCGCTGGGCTCAGGGTCGGGGGGACTCTGGAGAAGACGATTGTACCTCCTCTTGGGGTTGTAACAAGGATTCAGTTGAATAGTCCCTGTAAAAACATATGAAGCGAGCATTTGCTGTTATGTGCAGCCCAGGGCCCTCATTAGTAGACAGGGTAGAGGACAGTTCTGTTCCGTGGATGCTGTCATCCTCCTTCACAACAGTCCTAAACTGCCCTCTTCCTTACCCCACGGTGCTGCTTTGCCTCTAGCAAGCTCAGACAAGCAGGTGGAACAGACCAGGCTAGGTAAGAAGTTTCTGGAAGTTGTGAAGACACATCAGCAAAAATTGCCCCTTTCCTCCCGTGCGTATCATGAGGGAAATAGATACACAGCTTTTGTCTGGGGTCTTCTCTAAGCTGAGAGGCACTTCAGACGCTTCATTTGTTTAGCAACATAGAAATATATCATTTTGGGCTGGGTGTGGTGGCTGATGATGCCTGTAGTCCTAGCGCTTTGGGAGGCTGAGGTGACAGGATCATTTTAGCCCAGGAGTTCAAGACTAGTCTGGGCAACATAGCGAGACCCTATCTCTACAAATAAATTAAAAATTAGCCAGTGTGGTAGTGTGTGCCTGTAGTCCCAGCTACTCAGGAGGCTGAGGGGGGAGGATCACCTGAGCTAGGTTGCCGTGAGCTGTGATTGTGCAACTGCACTCTGGCCTGGGCGACACAGTGAGACCCTGTCTTAACAAAAAAAGGAGAAGAATTATGTTATTTTGCATTAGTTGAAGTTGTACTTGAGATTAGTTTTTTTTTTTTTTAACTTTTAAAAACATACTTTTATTTTTTACTTTAAAAAACCATTTTTGATCTACAACGCGATAATATGCAGCGGTCGAAGGGAAACCATAAACATCTTTTGGGAGAGAAAAACCCTTGAATTCTCTCTTCCCACCGTGGGGGGAGCATTGAACCATCTCTGGGAAGGCCAAGGGGCCCTTCCCGTCCTGCCTCTGTGAGCCTGAGGGCAGCAGGGGAAGGTGGACCTTGAACCAGGAGGGCTGTGTGGACAGGAGACCCCTTATTCCAGGTGGTTCTGATCCCATGGCAGGGCTTCTGTGGGGCCAGAACAGAGCCTGGTGTCCCCCTTCAGTGGCCTGTTCACGGCTGGCTTTCGAATCTAAATTTAAATACAGCCCGTATTTGGAAGCTCCTGGTTTAAAAGACAGCCCACATTTGGAAGCTCCTGGTAATGATGTGGGAGCAGCTCTGAGCAGTGGGGAGGAGAGAATGGAAGAAGAGGAGCCTCAGTTCGAGACTGTGGGGCGGGGTCTCTGCCCTTGAGGCACTTGTAGCCTGGAGCAGGGGACAGAAGTGGCTGAGGACAGTCCGGAGCTCTTGGAGTGGAGCCCAGGGGCTAGAGAGGCCATGGGGCAGCCCTGACTGGGGCAGAGGGCCTGGGAGCTGCCTGCTGAGACGCCGGCCAGAGCCTGCAAGGCCCAGAAGATGCAGGAGGGTGTGCGAGGCAGGGGAGAGTGTCCAGGGGTGTTAGGAGTGTCCCTTCACTGGCTCAGTGTAAAGGAAGATGAAGAATGCCAGGGCCTCATGAAGGGGGGTGCGTGCAGTGCAGCGGGAATGTTTCAAGGAAACTTGGTCCAGCCTGAGGGTCAGGAAACGACCTTCCAAGAAATAGTGACACACAGCATGCAGGAGCCCATAGGGGACAGAGGCTACAGTGAGGAGCCAAGCATGGTCGCAGCACGGCGTCAGCAGTGACCGTGGCCAGGAGGTGGAAGCTCACGGGGTTGGAAATGGATTTGTCTCACGGAAATGCAGAGCAGGGGCATCATGGGCGTCGTGGATGGCATTCTGGGTCATTCCGGTGGTGACTTAATTTTATAAAGTTCATTGCCTGTCTAGAATAATTTATGGAGACTCACACATAAATCTCAGCTTCAGAATATCATGTTAAATAAAAAAAGAACAATTTGGGCTTGGGCGAGGGGGAAAGAATATTATGTTGTAGAAATTTCTTTTGTTCTTTTCGTTCTCTTCTTTGCTATAAAAACTATCTGACTATATATATATATATATATGTATGTGTATAAACTATATGAAAACCATCGTTTTGGCCAGGCGCGGTGGCTCACGTCTGTAATCTCAGCACTTTGGGAGGCCAAGGTGGGTGGATCACGAGGTCAGGAGTTCAAGACCAGCCTGGCCAAGATGGTGAAACCCCGTCTCTACTAAAAATACAAAAATTAGCCGGGCGTGGTGGTGGATGCCTGTAATCCCAGCTACTTGGGAGGCTGAGGCAGAGAATTGCTTGAACCTTGGGAGGTGGAGGTTGCAGTGAGCCGAAATCACGCCACCACTGCACTCCAGCCTGCGTGACAGAGCGAGACCCTGTCTCAAGGAAAAAAAAAACAAAACACAAAACATTGTCGTCTTTCCCCATCCGTTTTTTTCTCAGGACTCTGCTTTTTAGCAGATGCAGGGGGAGTCTGATGTCCGTGTGTGAGCGGGCACACAGAGATAGCCGTGCAGGCCGGGTGGACTCGCCTGCACTTTCTCAGTGTTAACAAGCATGCTCTCCAGGTACAGTTGAGAATATTCTCTAGACTAAGGAAACAAAAGGTCTGTTTGCTCTTTCTTGAACTGCACCTTCTAGCTCAGGTGGTGAAATGGTTTTCTGGTTTTGAAAATAGCGAGAAGCTTGGGCTGAAGGCTTGTGGTTTTAGAATCAAGCTTCCTACGAAGCCCGTGACGGTGTTGCTTCCTTACGGTATGTGCTGAGGCTCAGACATCAGAATGTGGGCGTTGGAGTCAGGTTCAGAGTCTGGCTCTGGTCTTACTGGTGGTGAGACCTGGGTCTGTTTAGCTGTTGTCCTGAGGCGTGGTTCCCTCACGTGTAGTGAGGCGAGAGAGCCCCTCTCCTGGGCATTTCCTGGCACATGGGGTGTACTTCTAGAGGGGCCCGCATACACAGAGCCCGGTGCGCCCCCAGCTTCTGGTGTTCCTCTGGGTGCGAGTTTTCCCTGGCATCTGGCTTTCCGTTCCCTCCTCTGAGTTGAATGAAGTCTAGATTTTTAGGCCTTCCTTGACTCTTACTGTTAGAAGGTTCTGACGAGAGACAGCCCAGAACATTCCTGCTCTCATCTAGGAGCTGCAGGTTCTGTGCAATGCACGTCCATAACTGCAGGTCCTTGGGACCTGGAGGACAGGCTGCGTCTAGTGGAGCACCCCCTCGGGCAGAGTCCACTGTGGACAGAAACCCATGGCCCTGAGACTTGTGAGCAGGTTGACCAGTGTGCGGGGTTTTCTGTGGAATCTGCTATGGGGAAGTCAGAGTCACGCTGTGGAAGCTTTAGTGACCTGACCTCCTGACCGAGTCAGCCCCTCAGGCCGAGTCCAGTGCCTGCAGTTCAGGGGCTGCGTGGGCCCAGCACTGTCTCTGTGCCAGCACAGGAACTACTGAACCCTGGAAGAGGGGTCCTCCACGAGGAGTGGAGATGGAGATCCCCACCTGTACCGAGCACTGTCAGTGCTGGGCAGGTTTTGAGAGCCAGGAACGTCTGGGAAGTCCTGCCACTGACAGGACATTGGAATTCAGCAGAGATTGCCAGACAGGGCACTAGATGCAGAGCTGGGGTGTGCCGTGGTGAGCACCAGGCTGGGGACCAGGAGCCTGTGGGCACCCAGAGGAGGAAGGAGCCTCGTGCCTGCTCCCAAGGCGAGGGGAACCAGTGCAGTGGTGCCTGAGTTGAGCCCCATAGCCAGGAGGAGCACCTACTGGACGTTTGCTCGTGGGTGGCGCGGGGTACGGCGGTCCCTAAGACAGGATGCCTGCCCCCACAGCGTGAGCACACAGTAGGGGCTCAGCACATATTCCTCGCAGGCAGGAGTCATTGCTGTCAGTCATTGGGAAGCTGTGTGCTGCATGATTCTGTGCGGACGCTGATGGTGCTGTGTCCTGTGCGATGTCAGAATTGCCCTTCGGTGTGAGTGCAGGCCTGGCCCCGGCCCCAGCTGTTGCCTGGAAGTGACTAGGGGAGTGTTTTTCATGGACTCCGACCGGAATTCAGTGTTCTTTCTTTGTTAAGATTCCAAATTTTCCCCCTAGGATCTTTACCTTATATAGTAAATCTCTGCCCCTCGACCTGGCCTGTCGTATCTGGGACGTGTTCTGTCGCGATGGGGAAGAGTTCCTGTTCCGCACGGCCCTGGGCATCCTGAAGCTGTTCGAGGACATCCTGACCAAGATGGACTTCATCCACATGGCCCAGTTCCTGACCCGGCTGCCCGAGGACCTGCCTGCCGAGGAGCTGTTTGCCTCCATCGCCACGATCCAGATGCAAAGCCGAAACAAGAAGTGGGCTCAGGTCAGCGGGCTTCGTGTTCTTGGCTTCCCACAGCGTAGCTGGAAAGTGGCGTGCTCAGGGAGGACCCTACATTAAGTGCTGTCTGAGGACGTAGCCCCTTTGAAGGAGGTCCCGGGCTAGAAGTGAGGGGGGCTGGGTGGAGATGTGGCTGTGCCACAGGGCGTCTTGGCAGGTCGCCTCCTCTTCGGGTTTCTGTCAACTGGATGGGGTGTGGATAATGAAAGCCTTCCCACCTCTTCTGCAGTGGCGTTGGGAGGGTCAGCACTTTTAACATTAGGGCGCTCTTTACATGTTAGAAAGTATTTTATAAGCGACATCCCCCACTTTTTAAAAAAATAATACCAGAGACAGAAAGCAAAGTGGACCCACTTGCTGAGCCCCGTGGCCATGCCCTGTGGCAGGCTTTTGTGTGTGCCCTCGAGAAGGAAGTGGGGTTATGCCCCTCTTACAACAAAGGGAGGCCCAGAGAGGAGGGCACGGGTCCTTCCTGGGCCTTCCCATGCACTGCTGTGCCCTCTCTGGACTGCGTGCCCTGAGCAGCGGTGCAGACAGTCCATGTCCCTCGGCTCCCCTCCAGGCATCCCTGTTATGTCCTGTCCCCAGTGGGATTGACCTGCATTTTCTGTTCCGAGTCTTCGTCATACTAAAAAGGAAAAAGAACCAGTCTGGGTTCTTGATCCTGCATATGCTCAGCATTGGTTTGAAGTCCTTGTTGATTGACGTCTATGAAGACTTTTACTTTTCCGTATGTGTTACACCGTGCCTGGGGGATTTCTTTGTTTTGAGACAGGGTCTCGCTGTGTCATCCAGGCTGGAGTGCAGCCTCTGCCTCCCAGGCTCAAGTGACCATACCACCTCAGCCCCCCGAAATGTCTGTTCTTGATTTAACTTTTTTTTTTAATTAATGGAAGATTTAAAATATTTACAAAAATAGAATAACGTAAAATAACACACCCCACACGCCTGCCCTCAAGCGTCAGTGACTGTGGAGGCGCAGCCTCTGTTGGAGCTGCTTCCCACCTCTCCCCTCCCCACCATGTTAAAGCGAGTCCCAGGCACCATGTCACCTGTTGGTGTTAGCGATCGCTGAACCATATGGGCTCTTTTAACATAACTGCAATAGCGTTACCACTCAGCTCCTAACTCCTTCCTGTCATCTGATATCCATCCAGTTGTCAAATTCAGATGTCATAAACGGCTTTATAGTTTGCTGGAATCAAGATCTAAATAAGTCCATGCCTTGTGATTGGTTGAAAGCTCCTGTTAAGCCTCTGTAGTATCTATGCCGCTACGCCACTTCTCATTTTTTAGCCCTCTCTTGCTTGCCTTTATTTGTCAAAGAAAACAAGTCATTTAGGCCAGGCACAGTGGCTCACACCTGTAATCCCAGCACTTTGGGAGGCCAAGGTTGGGGGATCACTAGAGCCTAGGAGTTTGAGACCATCCTGGGCAACATAGTGAGACCCCGTCTCTACAAAAACTACAAAAATTAGCTGGGCATGGTGGCATATGTCGGTACTTCCAGCTACTAGGAGGCTGAGATGGGAGGACCGTTTGAGCCCGGGAGGTCAAGGCTGCAGTGGGCTGTGATCACACCACTGCACTCCAGCTTAGGCAACAGAGCAAGAAAAAAAAAAAAAAAAGATCGGCCAGGTGCAGTGGCTCACACCTCTAATCCCAGCACTTTGGGAGGCTGAGGCAGGTGGATCACAAGGTCAGGAGTTGAAGATGAGCCTGGCCAAGATGGTGAAACCCAGGAGTTGAAGATGAGCCTGGCCAAGATGGTGAAACCCCATCTCTACTAAAAGTACAAAAATTAGCTGGGCGTGGTGGCAGGCACCTGCAATCTCAGCTACTCAGGAGGCTGAGGCAGGAGAATTGCTTGAACCTGGGCAGCAGAGGTTGCAGTGAGCCGAGATCACGCCACTGCACTCCAGCCTGGGCAATAGAGTGAGACTCCATCTCAAAAAAAAAACCAAAAAAACAAGTCATTTGTCCTGTAACATTTTCCACTGGGGGAGAGTTTTATGGCGTATACGTACATCCCTCCCCAAACACGTCACACACGTATATGTACACAATCACCCCACATACACAGATCATCCTCCATGCACACATTGCACACCCAGTCACCACCCACACCTCACCCACACACAGTCACCCCCCACACACATCACATACCCCCACATACACAATCACCCCACACACACACACGGATCACCCCCACGCATACACATCCTCTTTTAACATAACTGCAATACTGTTACCACTCAGCTACTAACTCCTTCCTGTCATCAGATATCCAGTTGTCAAATTCAGATATCATAAATGGCTTTATAGTTTGTCACACAGTCACTCCCCACACCTCACACACTCATAGTCACCCCACACACATTGCAGACTCACACATACACAATCACCACACACCACACATTCACCCCACAGTCACACCCGCACACAATCACCTCACACATCAATCACCCCACACACATCACACATCCGCAATCACCCCACACATCACACCCCCGCACACAATCACCTCACACACATCACACCCCCAATCACACACCTCCGCACACACCCCACACACATCACACCTGCACACAATCACCACACACACATCACACCCGCACACAATC
>NC_045436.1:178867932-178900804 GCF_002776525.5 Piliocolobus tephrosceles
ATCGAGCTGTGCCCCGAGTGCTTTTCGGCCGGCGCCGAGATCGGCCACCACCGCCGCTACCACGGCTACCAACTGGTGGACGGCGGGCGCTTCACGCTCTGGGGGCCCGAGGCCGAGGGAGGCTGGACCAGTCGCGAGGAGCAGCTGCTGCTGGACGCCATCGAGCAGTTCGGCTTCGGAAACTGGGTGAGCGGCGCGACAGAGGCCGGGTCCCGGCTAGGGCACAGGAAGGCCCGCGCCTACTCCTGTAATCGGGCGCGCAGTCAGCATTGGACCTGCTCGCTCCGCTCGGTACCCCGGAAGGCCCCGGAGGTGGGGAGGGCGACGCTGCCAGTTTATAGTCGGGCACCTGTCGGAACCTACGCTCAGAGAGGCTGTGACGCGCCCAAGGTCACATAGCCGAGACGGGGCCAAGTGGGGCTTTGAAGGCTGGTTTCTGACAGCAGAGCCATTTCCCTCACCTTCAGGGACGCCTTCACAGGCGTTTGCGGAGTGCCAACGTTGGGCAAGACGCGGTGCCTTACCTGAGTTGGTGGAGTGAGGCAGGCCCGCAGACTCGACAGAAAGCGGTGGGAGCACCAGGGAGGAGAGAACGGTGGGCGCCCTGCGGCTTGTCTCGGGGTCTCTGGGGCGGCCTGGTTTGCTTTCTGTCATTGTATGCATGTGCCCTGTGTGGTCTGCCAGCGCACAGATTCTTTGTGGGTAGCGCGCCTGGTTTATTGCTTGGGTCTCCACAACCCACGACATTGTGCGAGTGGTCAGTAAAGAATGAACAAAGAGGCCTGGCCTGGGAGGCCTGGGGCTTGGGTTTTGCTCTCTTTACGTTTGAGGTTTTTGTAGAGACAGCTCTGTGTGGGGAGCGGTGAGAGCTGGACTGGATCCACTTACGCTAGCAACATCGTGTGCTAGGTTCTGTCCTTGAGAGAGGAACGTGGTTGTTCTCTCTGGGCGGTTTCTCAGCTCTCCTTTCACTCTGGAAGCATGCATCCGTGTTAGAAAGGAGAAAATCTCCAGCCGTATTCCCACTCGTAACCACCAAAGACATGTGGCCATCCCCCGGCACCCTGAGAAGCAGGGGAGTGAGACACCCCAGCGCCCTTAGCTTTGCAGAGTCTTCCCCTGCTACACCAGGTGCCTCCTTCTCGTAACAGCATCCATCTGCTGCCACGTCTCCAGCAGTCCTGCCTGGGCTGCTTTTATTGCCTTTTGCTTTCCTTTTCTGAAGGAGTCTCAGGACCGCCTCATATACCCATTCTAAAGCCCTGGAATCTTGATTCTCCTCCCAGCTCCTTAGAGAAGACATTGGGATCGCCATTTTTCAGAAACTCTGTCCCATCTTGTCCTTCCATGCTGTTTGTGGATATGCACTTAGCTTGTGTTCCGTGCACATTCTACTGTGGTGGAGGAGGACTCTGAAGGAAAGAGACGCCTTTATCCCTCCATTCAGGGAGCTTAAAGTGTGGTACTGACTTGGTGTTGGGCCCAGAGCTCCTCCCTAGCAACAGCCCTCCATGTCCAGCCACCTCCCTGTCCTATCTGCCTCTCAGTGTCCTCTCGACTTACTCCTTAGTTCCTTGTTCCACTAAGTTCCTGATCCAGTTTATCAGCTATCTCCTCACAGTACATCCAGAACAAACCACTTCTTACAGCCGTAGTCCCGGCTGATGTTTACTTCTTGCCTTGACCACTTTGGGAGCCTCCTTGTTCATTATTCCCCCTGCACCCCATTCCCCCATTCCACACACCATAACCAGCTTTGGAAGCATAACGAGCTTTGGAAGCACAGAGCGTCTCACACCGGCCTCGGTGGCTTTTACTTCAGTTAAGGCGGCTTTAGAAGTGTTGAGCAATGAGATCTCATCTTGATCGTTTTATATTTCTTCTACCTAGGGTGCTCTCCCCCAAAATCATGGCCCAGGATTGATCTTTCCACTTACATATATATCAGTGCCTCAAAGGGCTCTTCTCTTCACCATCCCAGCAATTATCTCTGTTAGCAGCTAAGGAGGCGCAGAGCCTTGCCGGCATATCTGCATATCTCAGGACATTTTCCCGACAGCCCTTGGCAGTTGGCTTTGGATGGACCAGTTTGACTTCAGAGCCTGTACTCTTAACTACACTGTCTGCACTGCCTTCCCTGCGGCACTGTGGAAAATACACACAACACGATACCTGGGGAACCAAAACATGTGTGTGGTTTTGGAAGAAACCAGGCTAGAAGTGGAGAGGCCTCTCTTCTAAAACAATACTTTCCAACTAGTGTGCATACAGACGACCTGGGGAGCTGGTGAAAATGCAGATTCTGACTCAGCTGTTAGAGGAGACAGAGCCAGGAGACGAAGGGCATGGGGCTGGGGCTGGGGCTTGGTGCACAGGGGGCCTGGCCAGGCTGCCGTCAGGGCGTTCTCCCACCGCACCAGCGCCAGGTCACGGCGAGGCCTGAGAGCCTGCACTGCAGCCAGGATGCAGGGGGTGCGCTGGCCCGTGACCCCCGCCCTCTCCCCCGGAGTGGTGAGGTACCAGTATTCAGTCATGCTGCCGTCTCCCTGGCAGAACCTCGTTGCGCTAACCCCTGGGACTTTATTTTTCTTCCTCTGAGGCTGTTCTGCAGCTCTGAGATGGGCGGTGCTCTTCTGAGCATGTATCCAGCTATGTGCACAGAGCTGGCGTGTCCCACTGCCTCTGTCCGCTCTGGGCCAGGCTCTTCCCATATGTGTCTTGTGGGATCTTCCTAGCAGCACTGGGGGTTGGGTTCTTACTCTTACAGTTGAAGAACAGCAGCTCTAAGAAACTAAGCCCTTGTCAGGGATTCTATGGCATTCATGTGATAGAGCCAGGAATGAACACAAGCCTGTGTGATTCCAAAGCCCGGGCCCTAACCCATGGGTGAGAGCATTAAGCAATGTGGGTCACAGGCTGGGAGGCCGTCGGTGCCACCACAGGAGTGGATGGAGTGGAAGGGCTTGACCTGATTCACTGGAGATTAGTGTGGGGGCAGGGCCGGGGCTCCTGGGCTGCGACTGTGAGTGTGAAAGGAGATGGTGTGGGGGCTGAGGACAGTGATGTGAAGACAGATGAGACCTGTTGAGTTCTACTTTCAGATGGCAAATGGTGACACCTGGCCTGGGGGTTGTACTACTACATGTGGGATTCATGGGAGAGGGTGGGTTGTGGCCAAACCTGGCAGCTTTGTGGTCACACTTTGTACCAGGGCTGGGGGATGGGGCCTGAAGGGGACGGGCTGTAGCTGAGCAGGGTTTACAGTGACACCTGGGGGCTTAGTGACAACCTGTGTGCTGGCGTGTGTGTTTCATAGCGAGGGGCAGAGAGAACAGGTTAAAGGACCTTGGCGACAATGGGAAAGAGTTGGCAAGCAGTGACCCAGAGTCAGATCAGCGGGGTTTGGCATCTCTAGATGGCCGGTTTGTGATGGGTTCTGTGCAGGATTCCAAGACTTAGAGGATGCAGGCCCTGCTGGAGCACAGGAACACAGACACAAACACAGGTGACAGCTGAGGGCAAGTGGCAGCTGTGGCAGAGGAGCCGGAGCTGTTGATTGGTTGCCGAAGAAATTGGACTGACACTGAGGAGCTTGAGGAGGGCCAGTGCACCTCTGCAGGTGGTTGTCAGGAGGGCTTTGGTAGCAAAGTGGGGTTCAAGCTGGCCCTTGTGGTTTTGAATGAGATGAGCGTGTGAAGTTCTCTGAGAACCATGGAAGGCCTTGTGCACACACGTCAACACTCAGGCTCCTTCCTGGAGCCAGGTGGGGTGTCCTGAGTAGAGCTGCACCCTTTGAGATGGTGATGGACACCCAGGAGGCGGGAGAAGGCCGCACACATCGATGATCACTGCCTTGTGCGTGCATTCATTCTCTCACTCATTCATTCAGTTAGCACTGCCTCGGGGCCTGGTACAGACCAGCCCCTGTGGTGAGAACAGGCTAGGAGGAAGAAGGCTGCCTCACCTGGCCGGTGCCGTGTGGGCAAGTGGGCCTCAGCATGTCCTGCAGAGGGAAGGACATAAGATGGTTGTGCAGTTAGAGGAGAGTGTGGAGGAAGGAAGGGTTTTGTGTTTTAAGAGTCTGGTGTATTCAGGGCCAGGCAAAAGCCAGCTTGCGGTGATGGAGGAAGCTGGTGAAGAGCCCTGGGTGCCGGGTGCGAGAGCGTTACTGGGGTTTGAAGCCGGCTCAGGCTCTGTGATCACCCAGTGGCTGCTTGCCAGTGCCGGGCCTGAGCAGGTGCTTTGACACACACCCCTCACCATCTCTCCTTCCCCTAATCCCTGAGACAGGTGCTCCCCGCTTTTACAAATGGGAAACAACTGTGGGTAATGTGGGAACATGGAATTTCAACCCAAGGCTTCTGACTGCATGCCTAGAACCATCCGTTTCATTGTTCAGCAGCCGTGCTGCAGGATCCAGTAGGATTCCCAGGGATCCCCCTAGATCTGCGGGGTTGTCACCTCTGAGGCTGAGGTCTAGAAATTTGGATGGATGGAAAGAGCCCCAGGGAGCTGTGAGGCGCGGTTGGGAACCATGGGATGGGGGACCTTACCTTCCCCTACAGGGCAGAAGGCTCCACTGTGCGTCGGCCCCAACCTGAGCATCCTGCTGGGGTTCCAGGGACCGCCATTAAGGATGGCGGGAGCGGGAGGGAGAGCCCAGATGCGAGAGTGGCTGGGAGGGGCAGGGTGCGCAGAGGGGGTCTCCAACTCCAGCCCGCAGCGGGACACCCAGGAGGCCTGGCTCACATGAGTCACCCCCACCTCCCAAGCTTCTGAGTCAGGGGTGGGGCTTAGAATCTGCATTTCTAACAACCTCCTAGGTGCTGCTGATGCGGGCCGCTGTGGGACCTCACTTTAAGAACCACTGGGGTAGAGTGGTAAGACATGTCACTTTATAAAACTTCAAAATTATTTAAAAATATATTGATTTTTATTGTGGTACAATATGTGTAACAGAAAATTTACCATTTTAACCCTTTTTAAGTGTCTAGGTCTGGAAGCATTACATCCACTCACAGTGTTGTGCAGCCATCACCACCAGCCACCTCCAGAACTTTCTTACCTTGCCAGACTAAAACTCTGTCCCCATTCAACACTCACTCCCTCTCCCCCTTCCCCAGCCCCTGGCACCCCTATTCTACTTCCTGTCTGTGGCGCTAGGGACCTCATATAAGTGGGTCCTGCGGGATTTGTCCTTTTCCGACTGGCATATTTCACTTTGCGTCATGTCCTCAGGGATCATCTGTGTTGTGGCATGTGTCGGCACGGCCATTGTCATCTCTGTGGCATATTGTGTTTATCTACATATCTGTGATGGACATTCGGTTGCCTCCACCTCTTGGCAAATGTGAATAAGGCTGCTATGAACATGGTGTTCAGGGATGTCTTCAAGATCCTGCTCTCAGTTCTTCTGGGTAAATAAAAGTGGAATTGCTAGATTAGGTTCTGTGTGTAATTTTTTTTTTTTTTTAGAGTTTCGCTCTATCACCCAGGCTGGAGTGCGGTGGCACAATCATGGCTCACTGCAGCCTCCATCTCCTGGGCTCAAGTGATCCTCCTACCTCAGCCTCTCAAGTAGCTGGGACTACCGTCATGTATCACCACACCCGCCTAATTTTTAAATTATTTGTAGAGACAGGGTCTTGCCATGTTTTTCAGGCTGGTCATGAACTTCTGGGCTCAAGTGATCCTCCTGCCTCAGTCCCCCAAAGTGCTGGGGTTAGGATAAGCCCCCACGCCTGGCCTTGTGTGTGATTTTTGAGGAACCACCCTGCTGTTTTCCACAGTGAGGAATGCCACTTTCGAAATCTCTATCACAAGTAGCCTTATCTGACCTGAAGGTGTCAGTCACCTTGAGGGCCAAAGACAACTCTAAGTCACTGAGGTCTCTGAGTTCAGAGAGACCTAGAACTGAGGCTTACAGGGCTTTCTACTGGAACAGGCTGGGGGCAGTGGCCAGGGACAGTGGGATCTCCGAAAGGTCTGACACCTGGAAGCACAGGCTGCAAAGCCAGTGAGTCACCCGCCTCCGGCATCAGAGGGATGCTTGTGCTGAGAGTTGAGCTGCTGGAGCAGGGAGGAGGGAAGGGGAAGAGACAGGGTGACCCGGTGTCCTCAAGTCATCTCTCTAAAGGTAACAGACAAGGCTAGAAGAGGGAAGAGCTAGGGGCCACTGCATGGCTATGACTGAGTTGGTGTGCCAGCCCTGAGGGCTATTGGCATCCACGCCTACCTTTGCCCGGCCGCTCTGTCCTGCCGCCAGCTGCAGGTGGCCCTAGTCGTCGGCCCAGTGTCTGAGGCTGAGCTGAGACTGGAGGTGCTGGAGTGACTTTGCTGTGGAAGGTGATAAGGACAGCCTAGTCAGCCTGGAGCCCATGGGGCATGGAGGTGGGGCTTGGAGCTCCTAAGAGGGGCTGATGGCCCGGGGTGGCAGGTGGGGCCCTCCCATGTCTGCATGCTTCTGTGGAATGGCCAGGCAGGTGACATGTCAGGGCTCTCTGACCTGTGCAGATGGGAAATGCGTGCATGGGCTCGGCTTGGAGCCCTCCCGCGCTGCCACCTGCGGCCTGTGGCTGGTGTGTTTCTTACCTTGCTCTGTTCCCTCCTGTCCTTTAGGACATGGTTCAGTCCCCTGTCCCACGGATTCCATTTCCTCCTGGCCCTGCAGGGGCCACCAGTGTACCCAGCTGCTCCTTAAGAGCTCTGTCCACAGAATGCCCTTCCCTGGTGGGACCCACTTCGTTACACCCAGCTCCCTGGGTAACTGAGCCTTCCTGGCTTTTTGAGGCTTCTTCATTTGGAGCAAAAGGAGCTGGAGCTGCGCCTCCCTTTGGAGATGACGCCTGGCCCCAAACCACCAGGGGAAGCCCAGCCTGGGCCGGGATGAGCTGTCCTCTGCCTCGTCTTTCACAGACCAAGACCAGATGGGGTGAGGAAAGGACAGCAGTGGGGCCACTGAGGGACAGCAGGGCCACAGGGCGTCGCAGCATCGCCTGGGACGGGAGATGCTCTGGAGTCTGCAGGGCTGGCAGCCTCGGGCACGACGCCGGGTGCAAAGGCCTGAGCTTCACTGCACATCACGGGGGCAGGGTCAGCCGGAGCTGTGGCACCTCTCCAACATGCTTGTTCCAGAAGGAAGAGCAGAAGCCCAGTGGTCCGGCTTTGCTCTGCCTCTTATCACAATATCAGGAAGCAGCTAGGAGCCCCCTGTGGTGTGCGCTGCATCGTGGGATGGTGGGGGGCGCGTGGTGACGGGTGTATGCTCCCAGCCACATTGCCTGGTATTGAAGTGGCTCAGCGTTCACTGGCCTCGTGCCCTTGGCGGGGGCTCACCCTCAGGTTTACTTTCCTTATCTGAAAACTGTAGGGCAGTAATAACACTCCTCCTCTGTGGGAAACGCAAGGACTGAGCGGGATGATGGGCATAGACGTACTTATCTGCTGTTGTTTTAAATTGTATTGATAAAACCTGCAAAAGGAGGGATGGCAGGTCAGGAAACAAGCTGAGAGGGACCGCAAGTGATGGAACAGTTGAGCCTGGCCCTGGGGGTCACTGAAGGCTTCCTGGACCCGGCAGCCTGGTCTTGAGGGATAAAGGGAAGTTGTGGGAGGGAAGCTGACAGCATCCAGTGCTGGGGAAAGCTACCGAGACGGAGCACACGCTGTGGCCGCACCTGCCTCCTCACCGCCCTACCAGGTGGGCCCTGGCCCTAAGTCTGGGCACGAGGAGCATAGGGCACCTCCAGCAGGGTGGGCGCTGCCAGGCCTGCAATGTCTGGCTGGGTGCTGGGAAGCTCCTTAGAGGTGTGAGGCAGGAGCCAGGGACAGCTGTAGACCCCGCGGGGCACACTCAGGAGTCCGGCTGACGCTGACGGGTTCGTGCTCCCAGACTTCCAGATTTCTGAAGGATTTTGGAGGCTGACCTAGTGTTGCTAACTTGAAAATTTGCCAAGTAAGTAAGGTATTTTACAAACATCTCTGCGAGTAAGAAGTCTGCAGGCCTCTTCCCTGCTGGTCTCACTGGCTGGAGAGACCAGGGCCAATGCCAGGGGGCCCCACTGGCTCACCTTGTGACCTTGGGTAAGCAGCCCGGCACCACAAAGCCCTCCGCAGCCTCCGACAGAAGCTGGTGCCGAGGGCTGGAGAAGCTGCACAGGCCAAGGTCGGCTCTGCCCCTGCTGCCTGCCTGGGGGGTGGAAGCACAGACATGAGGTGTTGGGATGGAAATTCCCACCCTACGGGCACCCCAGGATGTTCACGCAGGGTTTCCACCCAACAGGACCCTTTCCTTCCTAAAGGGCGGGCGTTAGGGACTGTTTTTCCATTAGGTAGACACGGCTGGTAGTTACCTGTTTCAGAGGCCACTGCGGATCCTGGGGCTCCCTGGCCCCAAGGTTGTGGGGGAAGAGCATGAGCTCCCGTTGGCCTCTGCCCCGGCTGCTCCATGAGAGGGGACTCGCGCTCGCCATGTGGGGCCCACTGTGGCCCTGAAGCCTTTTCTCACCCATGTGAGGTGCGTGGGGCTGCACATGTCTCCTCTTCTGGCAGTGACACACCCGGAGCTCAGAGATGGGCAGTGACCAGCCTGGGTCACACAGAGTGGCAGCAGGTGCTGGAGATAGTTGTGACTTGGTTTTGTGTTTTGTTTTAGGCCAAATGCCTCCTGGGGAAAGAAAATGAACAGATTTGCTGCAAACAGTGATGTTTCTAAAAGAAGCAGTCAGTGCCCTCTAAGACCACAATCAACATTTAGCTCGAATATTTTTACTTTATGATTCTCAAAGAGGCCCCACAGTTGAGTTTTGGCATTGCCTTCTGTAGTCACAGTCCTGGGCATTCCTGGCCCCAAGGTGGCGGGGGAGGGGGAAGGGTCCCAGCACCTCGGCTCCAGGCACGTGTGCCAGAGGAAACCCCAGCTGTGGGGTCCGTTCCTGGAGCCCAGAGCACTTCTCTCCCTGACTCCAGCTCATAGTCATCAGCCTGGTGGGGCGCGGGTCCCTCTGGTTCCAGCTGGGCCTCTGGCTGTGCTGCAGGCAGCGCTGCAGCGCTGGTTCCACACCCAGGCGGGCAGAGGCAGGTGGGGCCTGGGTGGCTGAGAGGCGGTGGCCAGGGAATGAGTGCGCATTTTGGGCAGTTACTTTCTGAAGTGGCTTTAGCGGTTGACTTTGAGGAAGAGGCCTCTCGGCAGAAGGAAAAGATTGAGGGAGTTATACAGTTTCCTCCCATTAAACCTTGTATTTATGGGTTACCCTCTTGTAGGAATGATGAATGCTTTCAGCCGGTGGCAGACGCCCAGCTAGCTGCTAACCGAGGAAGGTGCTAGAAATGAAGGCCTGCTCCCTTGAAGAGCCACAGGCCCATCATCCACAGTCACTGCCTAGGAAAGGGCCATGTCAGCACCCCCGGGCATGAAGGCCAGGATGGGTGTGCGGCCAGGACAAGTGTCACAGAAGTGTCCTGCCCTTTCTATTCCAGGAGGCGGCAACATGGTAGAACTGGGTCCCCTCCTGCAGTGCCATGCACTTGGCCTGGCCTCACACCCTGGGACAAGCCCGTTTTCTAGTCTGAATGAGGCGAGTTCAGCATTCCCTGGCCTGCCCAGCTGTGTCCTGGGACATTCAGATGGACAGCCCCTGAGTGCAGGGTTTATGGCGGTGCAAAATGGCAGTACCAGGTGTGCTCCTCTGGTCCCAGGTGGGGAACGGGAACAAAGTCCAGACCTCAGCCAGGGGTTCTGGCCTCAGCTCTGCCACCAGCTCACCCCAAGACCTTGTGCCAGCTTGTGCCTCTCTGGGTCTTCACCTCCTCATGTATAGAAACAACGTGTGTTGCTTCCAACATTGTCATCTCTCCCCTGAGCCCGGCTCATGAGAGAGTGTGTGACCGAATGCCTTTGGGGAGGGTGGGTAACCCTGCTGTAGGAAGTACTGTAGGTCAACCTTTGTAAAACGTGAAGAGAATCTGTGCAGAACCTAAATCTGACACCCTGGCGCTGGAAGTAACCTCTGCCCTTTGTCATCGCAGGAAGATATGGCTGCACACGTCGGTGCTTCCCGGACTCCCCAAGAGGTGATGGAGCATTACGTGAGCATGTACATCCACGGGAACCTGGGGAAGGCCTGCATCCCTGACACCATCCCCAACCGTGTGACAGACCACACCTGTCCCAGCGGAGGCCCCCTCTCACCCAGCCTCACCACCCCGCTGCCCCCACTGGACATCTCCGTGGCGGAGCAGCAGCAGCTGGGCTACATGCCGCTGCGGGACGACTACGAGATCGAGTACGACCAGGATGCCGAGACGCTCATTAGCGGGCTCTCTGTTAACTATGACGACGACGACGTGGAGATCGAGCTGAAGCGCGCCCACGTGGACATGTACGTGCGGAAGCTGAAAGAGAGACAGCGGCGGAAGAACATCGCCCGAGACTACAATCTAGTGCCAGCCTTCCTGGGGAAGGACAAGAAGGAGAAGGAGAAGGCGCTGAAGCGCAAGATCACCAAGGAGGAGAAGGAGCTGCGCCTGAAGCTGAGGCCGCTGTACCAGTTCATGTCATGCAAGGAGTTTGATGACCTTTTTGAAAACATGCACAAAGAAAAAATGCTCCGGGCCAAGATCCGAGAACTGCAGCGGTACCGGCGAAACGGGATCACCAAGATGGAAGAGTCGGCAGAGTACGAGGCAGCGCGGCATAAACGGGAGAAGAGGAAGGAGAACAAAAACCTAGCGGGCTCCAAACGGGGAAAGGAGGACGGCAAAGACGGCGAGTTCGCCGCCATTGAGAACCTTCCGGGCTTCGAGCTCCTGTCGGATCGCGAGAAGGTGCTCTGCAGCTCCTTAAACTTGAGTCCAGCCCGCTACGTGACTGTGAAGACTATTATAATTAAAGACCACCTCCAGAAGCGGCAAGGAATCCCCTCGAAAAGCCGCCTTCCTAGCTACCTGGACAAAGTCCTAAAGAAAAGGATTTTGAATTTCCTCACAGAAAGCGGCTGGATCTCCAGGGACGCGTCTTGAAGCTGGGACGCTGTGAAAGCCAGAGTGATGCTCAGACGGCGCACCAGCCACAATGACTTGGTGGAGGGGAGCCGCTTCCCCGTTGTTGCTCTTTTTTAAACAAATGGAGTTCCTTTTTTTTTTTAAGACAAATTCTTTTCATGGTCCTCTGAAAGAAGCAATAGTAACAATCTTATCTTGGATCATGGGGGAGGCAAATGTGTCTATTTTAACTTAGTTCTGCAAGTCGTACACTGAGATGATGCTCTGCCTTTACCTGTTCAGTTCGGAGCTCATTGTGAGATTGGATAATTTCCTTTTGACTGTTCTTCCCTTTGGTACAAAAGCTATTGTGGGTGACAGGAGCAGTGTTTTCCTGCGGGACTGACAAGCCACCAGCTATTTCCTGGTGATGCAAGCTCTTCTCAGGCGGGGCTGCCTGCAGGCTCCCCTTTTCTGAGCCCACGCTGCCCACAGCTGACCCCAGCGCAGCCCCGGGCACGCGGCACTTTACATGGGGGCAGCTTGGGCCCAGACTCCTCCGCCTTGTAGCAGATGAGGAAAATCAGGCCAGAGGACAATAGGCTGGCATTTTGTTGGGAACTGAAGAGGAGTCTGTTGAACACAGCAACCAGATGACCTTCCATTTCACCGGCGGCAGCAGTTTCAGCCTGCAGTTCCCAAACCCCAAAGCTGACCCTGTGCCTCATTTGAATACGGCCAGAGCCTGCTGGTTCACTTTGGGTAGAGCCGTGCCCCTTGGGCAGGCTCCCATAGTGGCCACGTCCCCACGAATGGGAAAGCACGTTAGTGGGAGGGACGTAGGACACGTGTGGACCGCCAGGCCCTCTCAACCCATTTCCTGGGGCTGCTCGGTGCTGCTGTTAGATGTGCAGTGCATTTCACTTGGAAGAACCCATTGTATAAAGTTCAAGGCTAAGAGTTCTGAATTCTGGCGCCAGCTTCCTCAGGATTTTCTTCAGTTGCAAGTACCTTTCCACTGAAAATGTGAGCATGCCCGCCTGGCTAGGCATCTTTAAGAGTGTCGCCAGGCCCGTGACAGCTGAGGCCTCAGACTAGCCAGGCGAGAGCCGTCTGACTGGTTGGTTGGCGGTGGTTCTGGCTGAGCACGAGGGAGCCCGGGTGGTGTCCCTGAGCCTCGAGCTGCTCCCTGTTCACTGTCTTCAGTCAGACTCAGAAATGGCTTCTTCACAGCCCTGCCTACAAGTTTTTCTCTGGGGCCCTCTTTCAAGGATGTCCACGGTACCTTCCTCCTGAAACTTGAGGAAGTCTTTTGTCTTCCAGCTGCTCAGGGTTCTCCGGTCCAAGACCCTGCTTTAAAAAGAGTCGGTGGAGTGCCCAGACTCCAGCGCTCCATTCTTCAAGGAGGTTGACTTGCCTCTCGGGCCCCATAGGTACCAAGAGACTGTTTACCTCCCAGAATGTTTGGGCTTGAAGTTACATTAAAGTGAAGTTATTTGAAAGAAAGAAAACCTCATCATTTCTAAGGATGACTTAATTACTGTGCCTTTTCCTTTCTTTTTACACATCCTTCTGTCCCTTAGGGTAAAATTTTCAGCATTAAATAAAACATTTCAAATATATTGTATATGGCTTTAGTTGTAAACTATACTGCATGCTGACAGAGAAGTGCTCTTTTAGCTAAGCCCAGAACTTCTCCTTTGACAATAAAGTACTGAGCAGTGGTATCATGAGGGCCAGCTCCACATTGTCCCCTGCAGAATAAATGCGGATGACAGAAAGCTGATGCTGTCTACCACTGAACAGTGATGCAGATGGTGCTAAGTTTTTACAGTTGTCTTAGCCCCAGTGGTCCTCAAAGTGGAGTTCCTGGCCCAGCAGCAGCATCCCCTAGGAACCTGTTAGAATGCAGATGCACAGGCCCCACCTGGCCTCCTGCATCAAAGTGGTGTGCGGCGGGGTGCAGCAAGCTGTTTTCACAAGCCCTCCAGGTGACTGGATGGAAGCTTGCTTGAGAACCATGGGTTTTAGCTAGTCTGGTGTCTCCCTGATTTTCTACAACACCGGGATCCTAGTTTGGTGAGGTTTAAAATTTAATCTTATTTTTATATAAAATGATTGCCAGACTTATTATATTAAGCTTGAAGAAGCAGAAGATCCCTGTTAATGTGTATGGCCCAGGCCAAGAGCTGTCAAATGAAAAACTCTGTGCTTAAGCAGGTTTTTAGTATGTGTATCTTTTTGATGGTATGAAGAATTTATTTAGGCTTGACTGTTTTAAAACACCATAATGAATGTATAATTAATTTATGTTAAAGTAATAACCCTTTGTCACAAGGGAATGGTAATGTTGTGATTGGCTGCCTCTTAGCCCATCGACTATTCCCATCATGGTAGTCCTTACCTCTGTCTGCAGCTCAGAGCCTCCACATTTTTATTATTTAATTCTCATGGTAAATGAGCCACCATAATCCCATGGAATTAGGTCTTGTTAAAATCTAGGCCAGGCACGGTGGCTCACACCTGTAATCCCAGCACTTTGGGAGGCCAAGATGGGCTGATCACAGGGTGAAGAGATCAAGACCATCCTGGCCAACATGGTGAAATCCTGTCTACTAAAAATGCAAAAATTAGCTGCGTGTGGTGGTGCACGCCTGTAGTCCAAGCTACTTGGGAGGCTGAGGTAGGAGAATCGCTTGAACCCAGGAGGCAGAGGTTGCAGTGAGCTGAGATTGCACCACTACACTCCAGCCTGGTGACAGAGTGAGACTCCGTCTCAAAAAAAAAAAAAAATTTAAGCAAACTATCTGAGTCAAAAAAGTTGGATAACTCATCTATTTTAAATAATGCTGTCTAAATGGCCAACATCCCAAGAATGTATTAAAATCAGCAACCCTGCCTACCGTTTTGATGACCTTTTTCCATATTAAACACGTTGAGAACAAAAGAGTGTCACGGCTTGCTTCTTACCTCTGGTTCTGAAGTCAGATGTCTTCTCTGAGCCACGCAGAGCTAGGGGTGAGCCACAGTTCAAACACAGATACAGACTGTCACATGACATACTTCAAAGTTTGCTACTTTGTATCAAACCAGTTTTTCCTCCAGAAGATTAAAGTTGCTTTGTCTTTTTTTTTTTTTTGAGACCGAGTGTCTTGCTTGTTGCTCAGGCTGGAGTTCAATGGCACAATCTTGGCTCACTGCAACCTCTGCCTCCTGGATTCAAGCGATTCTCCTTGCCTCAGCCTCCCAAGTAGCTGGGATTAACAGGCACCCACCACCACGCCCAGCTAATTTTTTGTATTTTTAGTAGAGACGGTTTTTCACCATGTTGGCCAGGCTGGTCTTAAACTCCTGACCTCAGGTGATTCACCCACCTCGGCCTCCCAATGTGCTGGGATTACAGGCGTGAGCCACTGCACCTGACCTAAAATTGCTTTCTCTTAAGCAGAAACTCTTCCGTGCCAGTTGTTCTCCTCCCTCAAAGCAGCAGTACAGCCAGAGAAAGCCAAATGGGTCTGAGTCTTTCAGGAATCCAGACCGACTTGCAGATGCCTCTGAGACTTCCAATTCTGGTTTTGATTGTCCACACATACACTTGACTCATGCTGCAGTTATGCTAAATCCAGTAACTACTAGAATGTAGCTGAACAAATCTAATTTCTACTGTAAATATATACATAAAAGACATTTTCCGCCGGGCGCGGTGGCTCAAGCCTGTAATCCCAGCACTTTGGGAGGCTGAGACGGGCGGATCACGAGGTCAGGAGATCGAGACCATCCTGGCTAACATGGTGAAACCCCGTCTCTACTAAAAATACAAAAACTAGCCGGGCGAGGTGGCGGGCGCCTGTAGTCCCAGCTACTCCGGAGGCTGAGGCAGGAGAATGGCATAAACCCGGGAGGCAGAGCTTGCAGTGAGCTGAGATCCGGCCACTGCACTCCAGTCCGGGCGACAGAGCGAGACTCCGCCTCAAAAAAAAAGAAAAAAAAAAAAGACATTTTCCTATTACAGGTTGAGTATCCCTGAATCTGAAATGCTGCAAAATCGGAAACTTTCTGAGTGCCTACGTGACACTCAAAGGAGATGCTCATTTCGAGCATTTTGGATTTCGGGATTGGGGACACTTAACTAGCAAGTATCATGCAAGTAGTCAAGCAGAGAATCTCGTTTCAGTCAATGAGGGGCCACATATTACAACAGTGTTCTCACTGTACCTTTAGTATGTTATGTTCAGATATACAGATTCCGTTGTGTTAACAGATGCCTACAGTATCAGTACAGTAACTGCTTTCCAATTTAGGAGCAATAGGCTACACCATATAGCCTAGGTGTGGAGTAGGCTACACCACCTGTTTTTTAGGTACATGTAGGTACACATGGTGTTTACAGAAGAAACTGCTTGATGACTTATTTCTCAGAACACATCCCTGTGGTTAAGCCATGCTTGACTATATTCCAAAATCCGAAAAATCTCCAAGCTTGAAACAATTCTGGTTCTAAGCATTTCAGATGGTACCCAACTTACTGTATGACTGAAGGTTACTATAAAAAATATTTTACCTTATTAAGCTATATTGCCTCTAGGTTATGAGTAAAGTGCTTTTTAGCAACTGCAGCTCTAGCTGAGAAGGGAGGAAACTGCAAATATTCACAGAAATGAGTTGATAATTCTTTTCTTAGCCTCCATTTTACTCTGGAGCTCCAGGGGCGATGATGCACTCACAACCCCACAGCGTGGAAACAGGCAGTGCTGGAGCTCCCAGTCATGTTTTCTCCAATATACATGCTGCCTTTAGTTGTTTCTGACCACATTAATTGAAGGCATCTTAAAGGTGGAACATGTTGGGAATGGTATCCCAGGTTGAAGTATTATGGGACCATTACCTGCATCTTTTAAAATTAGAAGTGAAATAAACTGTGCCCCATCTTTTCTAGGCAGCAAATGGCTTTCACCAGTATCTTCAATTCTAGAAGCAAAGGCAGCGAAAGTTTCTTTTCTTTTTCATAGGAGACTCCAATCATTCAGCCTTTTTCTAAGCCCTAGATGACCATGTAAATGAGGAACACAGTCCTTTCGCAAGATGATTTTGCAAATCCTGTGCCCTTGCTGTGGCTCCTGGGTGTTTCATATTCTTACCATGACAGGCTGCAGCTGCACTGGGCGAGTGTGGCTCTCCCTTTCCGTGCAGAAGCGTGTGCATGTGTACGTGAGTGCACGCACGCACATGTCAAGCCGACAGCTTCAGGGCTGGAGCAGAGAATGGGAAGGCTAAGCCATGCTTGCCTCAGTGGCAAGGATCTCCACAAGAGGACACAAAATTGTTATCAGAAAGTAGGAAAATAAACATTAGGGCTTTAATCCTCTTAAATAAAATTTTTAAATTAAACATTAACATTTAAAGTATACCAAGCATGCAGTCCTATTTTGAGAAAGTCCATTTTACCAGGGAATACACCTTGAGGTCGTTAGTAACTAGTTGAATATGATTTAAATATGTCTGCATTTAGATGAACAGAACAGGGTAAAAGGACCTTTGCCAAGCCAAGCTCAATTCCTGGCCAAATAATGGTACTGAGAATTGTCAGTGCCCACGCCCATTTCTCAGTGGTCAGTTTCGGCCGCTCTTGACTGATGACAAACGAACTCACTATGTTCTTCACAAAGATCATTTTTTTTTTATGGAAAATGTTTCACCTCTTGCCTTTCCTTCAGCGAATGAACTGTGATGGGCTAAATATGCCAGTCACTCATGCGCCGCAGTGAGCTGCAGGGACACACGGTGCAGACTGGCGCGTCCAGGTAGCCAAACAGAATTCCCCAAGACCTTTTATGTGTTTAAAATACTTTGGTGTCAGCAGAGTCTGAGCAGACACATTACTCATGATGCTCAGGAGACCTGGCAGAGCCCCGCTGAGCTCTTCTAAGTATGTGGAACTATTCAACGCGTGGCACTATAAGGGAACAGACTCCCGAATTACAGTTCATTAACGCAGTTATGCAACCCGCTTCATTTTCCGTTTAGCCACTGGTTACTTAAGGTTTCCAACAAGGTTTGGGAAAAGGTCACATGTACTCAAAGATGAGAAACAATGAACCAGCCTTAAGAGTTACAGCAAGTGAGTTTAAAAACACCCACCCCATCAACAGCAGCTAAGCTTCCTTCACCACCCCCACCAGGGCGGGTCTCAGAGTGCGCCCATGCAGCTTGTACCCCACTTTGCTAACTAGGGCCACTGTGCCCGGCTCCTTCCCCTCAACGGGCGTGTGGAACAAGGCCTCATGTTCATAAGGGTCGAACTTGGCTCCGACAGGGTTCAACTTGAGCAAGCCATGCTTTGTGAACACCTTCTGGATCTGGACTTCAGTCATGACCAGCCCCTCGTAGAGGTTCTTCAGGTGAGGGTTATCGTCTTTAATTTCTTCTTTAGGAACACACTGTGTTGCCTTCTCCAGAACGTCTGCCACCTCCAACAAGTCCTTGCAGAAGGCTTGAATGCCTGGATGAAGTTAAAGAAGATCATTTGCACTCCATACCAACTGCACAGGGCAATTCCAACCTGAGCACTGCTGACCTGATGTGGAGGCTATTTAATAACTTGTCAAATCAGTTGCCTCAGAATTCCAATAGCTCAGTAACTTCAACAACACAAAATCCTCAAAAGCTATTTGTGAGATGAGACCCAGAATTTACTAAATTTAGAATTTACTAAAATGTGAAGAAAGGAGTGCAGTAGAGGGGAAAATACCCTTGAGACATCCAAGCCCAGATGTCGAGTAAGCAGTAAGATATAGAGGACTGGAACTCAGAAGATCCGAGTTTGAAGCCGAGACTTGTGTGTGGATACCATTAAGCCCATAAGAGTGTGGAAGTCACCCAGGGAGCACAGCAAGGGGAGAGAACCTAGGCCTGGTACTGAGTCCCAAGAGCCCAGACATTTACAGGTCAGAAAGGGTAAGAACCAACAAAGCACATTACCACAAAGAGAGGCAGAATACCAAGAAACAGGCCACAGCATCCAGGAAAATAGTCTTTCAAGGAGCGCTTCAATCTCTGTGAATGCGGCACAGACTCTGGTTCTTAGTTTCCACATAGCCTCTCACCCTGTCTGACCCGGGGCAAGCCATTTACCCTCCATTGAGCCTTAGGTTCCGCATCTCTAATACCCGCTGTCAGTCACGCAGAGACCCACAGCCAGCACTCAAACGCCAGCCCGTGGAGTTGGGAGCCTGGGTTATGTACCAGCTTTGTGCTGTGTGGCAGGTGACTAAACCGCAATGATCTCAACTGTAAAAATGGGAAGAACAGTGACAAAAACATCCAAAGGTGGCCATGCATATAGCACGCTGGGAGTTCTGAAGTGATGCCGGTGTTAATTCCGGAGGGCTAAGGGGATGGGCATCAGAGGCTGACCTGCTGCAGGTTCCCACCGAGGTCTCTGTGTGGGGCAGGACACACCTATTTACAATTCTTCATGCTAGTCTCAGCTACTTATTTCTGCTCCTCCAGACACCTTTGCTGTTGGGCCATCATAAAAAAAAATGCAGGGGAAATAACTGCTCAGCCCCCCACCCCTCAGCCTTGCTCTCTGACACTTACATGTGCACGGCCTTCCCCTTCCCCACCCCATTATCTTCTTTTCAGAATCAACACCATGTTATGTTGAACGTACCATATAATTTTGCCTCCTCCACCAATTTCTGGCTCCTCTGCCGCAAGTTCTCAGTGTCTGCCAAAGCTCGTTTATATTTTTCCTAAAATAAAAAAAGGGAAATTTATATATATATTTACATATATATGTATTTTAATATATATATATATTTTTTGAGCCGGAGTCTTGCTCTGTCTGTCGCCCAGGTTGGAGTGCAGTGGTGCGATCTTGGCTCACTGCAAGCTCCACTTCCCAGGTTCATGCCAATTCTCCTGCCTCAGCCTCCCAAGTAGTTGGGACTACAGGTGCACGTCACCATGCCCGGCTAATTTTTTGTATTTTTAGTAGAGATGGGGTTTCACCATGTTAGCCAGGATGGTCTTCATCTCCTGACCTTTTGATCTGCCCGCCTCAGCCTCCCAAAGTGCTGGGATTACAGGTGTGAGCCACCACACCCGGCTGGGAGATTTATATTAACATGGAACAAAGTCATAGGAAAGCGAGCTCGATCAGAAAATGGCTGTGTAACTAACTGCAAATCAAAACAGAAGTAATATCACTGCCTTTGAAATATGACTAAGGAGGGTAGCTTAACGAAAGCTTAATAAAAGCTGCACTCATGATCTTTTGCTATGTTCAGTGTTACCCAGAGGTGGCTCAGTTCAAACACTCCTTGTGTAATCATCATCTGAGTTCTAGTATATTCCTCATGTCTCATCACCTTTCTGTAAGCTCACTCATCTGAGCTTTTCTCTTTTTTTTTTTTTTTTTTTTTGAGACAGAGTATTGCGCTATTGCCCAGGCTGGAGTGAAGTGGTGTAATCTCGGCTCACTGCAGCCTCAACCTCCTGGGCTCAAGCAAGTCTCCCACCTCAGCCACCTGGGTTGCTGGGACTACAGGAGTGCACTACCACGCCCAGCTAATTTTTATTTTTTTTTAAGAGATGGAGTCTCACTATCTTGCCCAGGCTGGTCTTGAACACCTGGGCTCAAGCAATCCTCTTGCCTCAACCTTCCAAAGTGCTATCAGAGGGGTAAGCCACGGTACCCAGCTAGCTTTTCTCTTTTTAACATTTACTAAATTGCTCTGTGGGGGCCTCTACACTGCATCCATTTTCAGTCTTCAGGTAATCACTGTGCAGTGGCAAGGACTAAGAGCTCCAAGTCCAGATGGTCCTGGTTCAAGCCCTGGCTCCACACCTGGCAGCCAGGATTAACATATGTAACGGGTTTGGAATGGTGCCAGCACTCAGGGTTTGTCATCATTCTCAAATCCTTAAAAAACTTGATTTGTGCCACCCATGTGTTTTCACATGGAGTAATAATTCATGTTCCTAGTTCACAAACCTCCTACCTGCCTGTGAGAGCCTGACATAAAACCATACTCCGGCTCCCAACTCCTGGACTTGAAATTTTCCTCTCCTAAGTCCCAACCTAAACAACCATACTGAGCATTCCTCATTTGTAAAGATGATTTTAAGTTTTAATTCAATGACAAATAACAGCATGTAAAGATCATTCTCTTGCCAGAACCACAGCCACATAGGATTTTGGTTCTAGTCTTTGCTTGGGCAGTAACTTGCCACCTGGGCCCACTGCAGGCCGTGGACAACGGCTTAACTTTGGCTTTAGTCTGTCACCAATGAAGCCTGGAACCTTTATGTGGCCCAGGAGAGAAACAGTTCAGCCGAGCCCACTCCCACAGGAGCCTGACAGTCCTTACCACAGTCTCCTTCAGCTGTTCCTCTAACTTAACCTTCTCTTCCAGGAGGGTCTTCTCTGTAGCAGGAGGATCTGCTTTCTGTTCACTCTGACCCATGTCCTCTTCCAGGTTCTGACCACTGTTCTTTTGTTTCGTGGCTGTGCACAACAAGCGGGGAGACGGCCTACAGGGAAGTCCACACATGAGAAACGAAGACTTTGTTTTTGTGTTTATTAAAGTCAGATGTATGATTTTAGAAACTTAAAATAGCTTCAAACTATTTACTATTACTTGGGAAGAAAACATTTCTCTTAGATCTAATAAAGGCACACTGTACTTGACATATAAAAGCTATACTAGTAAACAGTAAATATAAAAGCTATAAGTCATCTACAGTGTGCCTTTATTAGATCTAAGATAAACATATATATATATATATATATATTTTAGAGACAGGGTTGCTGTCTCTCTCTCTACATATATATATATATTTTTTTTTTATTTTTTTTGAGAGAGTCTTGCTCTGTCATCCAGACTGCAACCTCCGTCTCCTGGGTTCAAGGGATACTCCCACCTCAACCGCCTGAGTAGCTGGGACTACAGTCGCTCGTCACCACACCCGGCTAATTTTTTGTATTTTTAGTAGAGATGGGGTTTCACTGTGTTGGCCAGGCTGGTCTTGTACTCCTGACCTTAAGTGATCTGTCCACCTTGTCCTCCCAAAGTGCTAGGATTACAGGCGTGAGCCCCCATGCCTGACCTCTCTCATGTATTTTTAGAGACAGGGTCTCGCTGTCACCCAAGCTAGAGTACGGTGGTACAATCTTAACTCACTGTAAACCCGAACTCCTGGGCTCAAGTGATCCCCCCCACTCAGTCTCCCAGAGTGCTGGGATTACAGGCGTGAGCCACTGTGCCTGTCTTTTTTATTTTTATAAGATCTTCTCTAGTACATGCCTAAACTTACAGGTCATTGTGCCAAGTTGCAGTACTTGGTACACAACACTACTAACCTCCTTCTCTTTCCATTCTAAGGTGACTGAGACAGTCTGCCCAGACCTAACCACCGACTTATGGAATAGCTACTACTAGAGTGAGGCTGGCCTATTGCTGATCCTAATAACAAGACAGACCCAGCAGAGATCTTGCAAAAAAAAAAGGTATCTAAACACAAAGAACTGTAATTTGGGATTTAAAAGTGATTAAAACAGGCTCGATGGCTCACGCCTGTAATCCCAGCACTTTGGGAGGCCAAAGCAGATGGATCACCTGAGGTCAGGAGTTCAAGACCAGCCTGACCAACACGGAGAAACCCCGTCTCTACTAAAAATACAAAATTAGCCGGGCGTGGTGGTGCATGCCTGTAATCCCAGCTACTTGGGAGGCTGAGGTAGGACAATCGCTTGAACCGGGAGGCGGAGGTTGCGGTAAGCCAAGATCTTGCCACTGCACTCCAGCCTGGGCAACAAGAGGAAAATTCCATCTAAGAGTTACACAAAAGGGATCAGGGGTGGAATGACGGGATAGATGCAGCTTCAAGAAGAGTAAACTGCTTGGACAAAGGCATGAAGACAGGAAAGCATGGGGTATGTACAGTGAACTAGACCAAGACGAAGTGATAAGCCCAGGTCACAAAGCCATTAACAAATGATAAAATAAAGTCTTAAAACCTAGATTTCTTCACCAGGACCAGAGAACCTCTTTTTTTTTTTTTTTTTTTGAGATGGAGTCTGGCTCTGTCGCCCAGGCTGGAGTGCAATGGCCCATCTTGGCTCACTGCAAGCTCCGCCTCCCAGGTTCCCGCCATTCTCCTGCCTCAGCCTCCGGAGTAGCTGGGATTACAGGCGCCCGCCACCATACCTGGCTAATTTTGTGTTTGTATTTTTAGTAGACGGGGTTTCACCGTGTTAGCCAGGATGGTCTCAATCTCCTCCCGTCGTGATCTGCCCGCCTCAACCCCACGTTCACAAGCCCGAGACCCCTCTCACCCCAGTACTGGGAGTAGCTGGGACTACAGGCGTCCACCAACACGCCTGGCTAATTTTGTTATTTTTTTTTAGTACAGACGGGGTTTCACCATGTTAGCCAGGATGGTCGACGATCTCCTGACCTCGTGATCTGCCCGCCTCGGCCTCCCAAAGTGCTGGGATTACAGGTGTGATCCACACCCGGCCAGGACCTCTTTTTAAATTAGGCCAGTCCAATCTGAGAATAAGCTACATTCAATTTTCTTCCCAGATTAAAACTGCTTCAACGAATAGGAAGGCTGCCAGCACACAGAACTTACAGTCAAGGTTGTTTATTGCAGCACTGCGGAGCCACAAGTTGTAAACAGTATTTGCCAGTGAGGAAATGGTTGAATAAACTTGCTAACACAATCTGGAATATAATGCAGCTCCTAAAAATGGGTTAAACTGCCACTTATTGGATACACTTTGGGTGTTCTGTTAAGAAATGCAACTTACAGAAACATACACAAAACAGGATCCTATTTTTGTAAAGACAAACTAGAAATCCTGTATACTTATTATTATCTTAGATCTGTGGAAAGAAGTGGAGTGGAAGCATCCATTACAGTCTTGCCATGGGGGTGGAGAGCGATGACCATTTTATATTTTTACTCTTGTGAATTTAAAAAACTAAGAATTTAAATAAAACCTGAGTGTACTGTTGTGAAGCCCACCTCCCTCTCCAGCTGTTCTGCCTGGGGGTGTGACAGCCACCAGCCTTTCTGCAGGTCAGCTCTGCACTGACCCCTTTCCAAAGCACAGCCACCACAAAGTGTGGCCAGGAATGCAACAGGACCCACACCCAGGGCCATCTCGTTCTGCAGAGGGAAACTGAGTCTCAGAAAGCCTAGTAACTCCTCTGAGAGCTATGACTACCAGTCAGCTCTCCTCCCTTTCCCTAGTTGAGCATCTGTCCACAAAACTACCATTCTAGAGACAGAAATGATGCTGACTCGGTGGTCGCTTTCCTGGCAATTAATTCCAATACAAAACCAACAACTACTTTACCAAATTCTTTTTACTCAAGTATTCCACGTGGGTCGCTGCTCTTGGCTCTTCTGTTTTTAAGATATAATTTATTAAGCTCGCACTTACCCCTCAATCACCTCGACTGAAAGTGATCTTCACCTCACCTACCTGCTCTTTCAGGGAAAAACGGCATCTCACTGCCCAGCTTTTGGCCAATTTTGGCCCTCAGTGGCTTCTCTAATCAATAACTTGGTTCTAGGCAGCTTCTCCAGCAAGTACTTGCCATACTAACTTCAGAGGTAGAACTTTTAAAAAGCAGAAGCAGCAAGTTTGGTAAAAAAAAAAAAGGGCACTGACTAATGTGAGCTTGTCTCAACAAACTCTTCGTCCAGCAGCGGCACAGGCTCGACTGCTCTTTTGACCTCAGACGCTGGAGAAGGTGGAGTGAAGGAATTCGAGGCCGAGTGGAAAAAGCCCGAGAACGGGCAACAGGCACCTTGCGACACGAAGTTTCCCGATCACCGCTGTGGCCCCGGCCTCGAGCCGCCGCACGGAAATGAGTAACAACAGCTCCTGCCTCGGGCACACCAGGCCGGGCTCGGCCTCGCTGCGCGACCTTGGACAAGTCTCGGGCTTTTTTGGTCGCATTTTCAACCGCACAAGTTGCGGCTGCCTCTGCGCCCGCGAGCGCCGAGATCGTGAACGCGCGCGAGGCGTCGCCGCTGGCCCTGGACCACACGCGCACGTGGACCACCGTACCTTCCGAGCCAGACGCCCCCGCGCTGCGGTACTCTCCTGACACGGCGCCCGCCCACTCCACCCTTCCCGCCCAGGCGGCCATGCTCGGCCTCTCCGGAGCCCCGAACGGACAGCCTGGCCGCAGAGCAGGCCCCAGCGGGGTGATCCGCGTCCCGGAGATGCCCAGCTCCGGGGCCGGGGAGGAGGTCCCGGGGCCAGGAAAGGTCCCCATCGGAGCGGGAGGTCGCACTCCCACCTCAGCTTAGGGAGGCCAAGTGCCCCTTACCTGAGAGACAACGCCAAAGCCGGAAGACTGCGCCGCGCCAGCCTCACGCACTGAGCCGCCATGACTGCCACTGCCTGCCGCCGTCGCCGCGCACGCACCAAGCGTGCGTGCAGGCAGCTATACCCACTTTTCCGCCCTACTACTTCGCCTCAGCCAATCCGTAACCGCTTTTCCTGTTATGGACAGGCAATAGTCACCAATAATTGTGGGTCACGGAAGAGCATTTCCACCCCCCCGGTGGGCGGGGCCTGAGGCTTACCGGCGGCCCCGAAGAGGTGAAAGGTGAAGTGAGCATTGGGAGGAGCCTCCAGTAGGCGTGGCGATGCCGGGAGGAGCCAATGAGGAGGCAGAGTGAGGGGGTGGGCCCAGAGCCGGGGTTGGGACGTGCGCATTGCGAGCCGGGAGGGACTTCGGAGCCGGGTGTTGGGTAAGAGCCCAGTGCCAGTTTCCCGTTTCCCGGCGTTCACCCGCCACTGCGCTGACACTCCGGGCCTCCCTTTGCTTGGGAACGAGCGTGGGGAGCACTGTTCACCCTCACACCCTGGCTCCAGATCGGCGCGGAGCACTCCATGTTTGCTAAATGAAAATGAAGCCTCCGCGCGAGCGCCATCCAAACGGCGGCGCAGGTGCTTGAGAAATAACCGTGCAGGCAACGAAGGTGCCCCCACCCCGACACTGCTTTTCCGGGCGCCGGAGGCGGAGAGGAGAAGGCACTGGGGTCTCCGTCTCAACCAGTGAGTTCTGGTGAAACGGAAAACAAAACCCAGGAAGCAAATGTGACAAAATGTTGGCGGTTTTGATGCTGGATGATAGGCATATGGGCATGTGTTTTGTACCTTTCTGTTACCTTCAGTTTTCTCAAAACACGAAAAACAGACTAAGAACAGCGTATAGAAAACATCGGGGCACAACTAAAGCTCATAAATGCACACGTCTTCATAACCTGACCGAGGTCCGTGCTGCTGTAGCGCATACCCCCAAGAGCAGAGGTGCTGGAAGAGCAGGGGCGGCGTGTTCTTATGGTCCCGGTGCCGGCCCCCAAGCGGGATTCCCGTGGGAGATAGGGCCTGCCTCCCGCTTCAGCACAGCGTAGCCTGGAGTGCAGTTCTGACTGCCAAGATCTGAGGACTGGAGCCCGTGCCCTCCCCAGGGTCCCAGACTTAAGAGTCCCTGCCCTCCCCGGGCTCCCAGGGCTCGATCCTGTGCCCTTCCCGGGATCCCAGAGAGGGGAGCCCATGCTCTCCCCAGGATCCCAGACTTAGAGCCTGTGCCCTACCCAGGATCCCAGGGCGCGAGTTGGTGGCTTCTCAAGTGGAGTGTTGCCTGCTTGTTACATTAGTGAAAGTAGGACCATTTGAGTAAAGGACCAAACCTTTATTCTTTTGCTTTTCTCCCATTGAAACCATTCAACCCATGCTGATTAACACCTACTGTTTGCCAGGTAATATGCCCCTTGCAGAAAGACGCAAAAAACTAAACCCCAAATGTGGGATGTTGTACAGGACAAATGACCTTGTCAATTAATACCAGTAATTAAGATAATAGTATAATTATGATGATAATATAGTTAATTAGAGCCTGGAGGAAAAAAAAGAAAGTGGAACTGAACTATTAGAGAATAAACGAGCTTACAAGATGCCATTGAATTGAATGTGTGGAACTTACTTGGATCATGACACAACAAACCAGCTTAAACCAGGCATTTGAGAGATGGGTGGGAGAAATTGGAATATAAACCGGGTATTAGATGAAAACTGGGAGTTATCGATACTTTTGGTAGGGAGCAGTAATGGCTGGTGGGTAAAATGTCCTAACCTTCAGAGATGCAAACGGAAGTATTTACAGTAAATTGCCCCTATGTCTGGTATTCACTTTGTAAATTCTCCATGAAAAAAAATTCAAGGACAGGTGAAACACAAGTGGCAACTGTTAGTAATGGTTGAAGCTGGGTGATGAATGCCACAGGAGTGACGACGATTTTCTTTTGCATGTGTTTGTAGTTTTCTGCGATACAATTTATTTTATTTTATATATATATATTTTTGAGACAGAGTCTCATTCTGTTGCCCAGGCTAGAGTGCAGTGGCGCGATCTCGGCTCTCTGCAAACTCTGCCTCCCGGTTCAAGTGATTCTCGTGCCTCAGCCTCCCTAATAGCTGGCACTACAGGTGTATGCCACCACGCTTGGCTAATTGTTGGTCTTTTTAGTAGAGACGGGGTTTCACCATGCTGCCCAGACTGGTCTCGAACTCCTGAGTTCAAGCACTCCGGCGTCGTCAGCCTCCCAAAGTGCTAGGATTACAGGTATGAGCCACCACGGCCAGTCTTTCTGCAATAAAATTTAAAACAGTGTCTCGGCCGGGCCCGGTGGCTCACTCCTGTCATCCTGGCACTTTGGGAGGCCGAGGCAGGTGGATCATCAGAGGTCAGGAATTCGAGACCAGCCTGGCCAACATTGTGAAACCCCATTTCTACTAAAAAACAAAACAAAACAAAAAAAATAGCTGGGCATGGTGGCAGGCACCTGTAATCCCAGCTACTGGGGAGGCTGAGGCAGGAGAATCGCTTGAACCCGGGAGCTGGAGGTTGCAGTCAGCTGAGATCTCACCACTGCACTCCACCCTGGATGACAGCGAGACTCCATTTCAAAAAACAAACAAAACCAAAACCGTATCTCATGTTTCTTATTGGCTGTGACCAAGTAACTTCATTGCTTTCAACCTTGATCTGCTCACTTGTAAAACTGAGACCTTATTATTTGTTGTGAGATTTAAAAGAGAAACATGTTCATTTCCTTCCTCTTTGGGGCTCAGAAGGAATCAGATGGGCGTCTTGCAGCTCCGAGCCTGATGAAGAATGGTAGCTGCTGTGCCTCAAGACAGATAAGCACAGGATGCCACCTTGGGGACTGTGAACCTCCGCTGAGGCCAGGCCATGCCCTGTCTGTATCCCGAAGTGCGGGATTTCTCTGATCCGCCAGGGAAAGGCCTGCCACCTCGTGGCCGCTTCAGGAACTGCTCCAAAGGCAGTCTGCTCTTGGGAACCTACCTGCCTAGGTAGCTCGCTGAGGTCTGGAACTGCAGCACAGTGCAAGTTATCTTCACGTGGAGGTGAAGCTGCCTGTGTGGAAGACTCTTGGATCAGTCGTCTGAGCACATGTCCAGCAATGGGCATGAGTGGCCTAGCCAGGGACTTGGGGTGCCGGAAGAGCCGACTGTACAGCACGTGGTGCCCCTAGCAAGGATTGGGTGGTGTTTAAAAAGAAAAAAAGGTCGTGCAGATGGTCTGACAGCCCGTCGACCTTGGGCGTGGTGCTCATAGCAGCTGAGCACTGCCGGGGTACCAGGCTGTGTGCTGGGTGCTTCAAAGATGTCCTCTTGTGGATCAGCCCAACTGTGGCGAGGAGGGGACTGGGCTCAGCCAGGTTAGATGTGATTTGCACAAGGTCATGTGGGTGAAAGGAAGGCAGAACTCTGGTGTATTTCTCCTGACTGATCCCAGATTTTGCGTCAGGACTGAAGACAGAACCCACGTGTGTCCAGCACCGGGTGACTGCTGCCATGTGCTGCATTGCTGTGATCCTTCGATGAGGGCATGGATTTTCATCCTTGTATTCAACTTTGAAAGAAGCAAATTTAGAAAGATACGAATATGATGGGCGTGGCAGACGGAATTCTAAAGGTGGGCCCACTGACTCGTGCCCCTGGCTGTTCAGTTAAACACTAGCCTAGATGCTGCTGTGCAGGGACTTTGACGAAGCAATGAAAGTCCCAAGCCATCTGACCTCGAGATCAGAGATGATCTGGTAGGCTCGATCTCCTGAGCCTAATGAAAGCAGGGAGCTTTTCCAGCTGTCAGCAGAAAGGAAGGTCAAATTCAATGTGTGAGAAAGACTGGAATTAACATTGCTGGTTTGAAGGAGGAAGGGGTTGTGTGAGAAGGTGTGTGGGTGACTTTAGGAGCAGGGAGTGGCCCCCAGCCATGGAATGAGGACCCCAGGCCTGCGGCCACCAGGAGCTGGACTTTCGGGGCCGCCTGAATGCACCTGGAAGCGGATGCTCCCCCAGAGCCTCCAGGTAACAGCTCATCCCTGCCACCACCTTGATTTAGACCTTGTAAGACCTGGAGTGGAGAACCCAGTTTAAATCACTTAAGCCATATAATAACCCTGTGGGGCAGGCATTACTTTCTTTCTCCCCATTTTATCTTTATTTTGGACTTTGGTACCCAGAATAGATTCATCATAAACCTTTGGTTCCCATTCTCACCTTCATGCCTGCCTTGTTCTTGGCCTGCTTCTGTTTGTTTAGTTGCTACAATCAGCATCCCTGGACCCATCACGCAGAAGAAACCGAGGCTCCCAGGTTAAGAGACTTGCCTGGAAAAGCGTTAACTGACAGCTTGGCAGCAGAGCCACCGCTCCTTCCCCCTCGCGTGCTGGTTCCAAACCGAAAATGATGTTCTGGGTAAGAAAAATAGCAGCATAAGGGGCCACAGACATTCGAGTTGAAATAATTAGAAATAACTTTCTGCAAAAAGAGCCAGACTTCACGAGAGGTAGTTTAATTGGGATAATGAGTTGCACGGGGAATGAGCAAATGCAAAGTTAATGAACAGTCATTTCCTTGAGACTAATCGAAGGAGAAAGATGGCTGTCTGGACCATGTGGAACCCCGGTGTGACTCAGGTGCCTGCCGTGGGCATAGTCATTTCTTCCCTGTTGCAGCCAGGGCAGCCACAGAGGTGGGCGTGAGGGGGGCCTGGGCTGGCCTGAAGGACAGGGAAGGAAGGAGGAGGCAACCTTCATGGAGCTCGAGGAGATCTTAAAAGCCCATGGAAGTGAGAGCTAAGTGGAATCAAAAGCTGATTAAGTTGTTCCTTAGAAGCCTACTGTGATTTGAGCCCTCCTGTGTGTGGGTCGAATCAGTCATTAGGCAGGAAAAAAGTCAGAACTGTGAGAAGCACTGTGGGTGAGCATTGGTGAGAGGCAGCGTTTCTCATGATCGAAATAATAGATGCTTATAGAAATGTTGGAAACTGAATGGTAGGATCATTTAAGAACGTTAGCCCTTCTCCCCTCTGGTCCCTTCTGCCCCCTGGTTCCTCTCTCTTGCCCCTGTTTAGGAAGTGGGGGGTGGGGCACTCGCTACCTTCCCTTGACCTTGCCCTTGGATTGATCGCAAACCCACAACTGGAGCCAAAGGCATCATGAGGTGACAGCTCTGACCGTGTGGGCTGCCGGTGGGCAGAGATGAAGAGAGCCTCTCTGAATCCTGGTCTCTTCGTTGGTACAGTGGGCCAGTACACTCGTGTTATTTGTCGCACTTTTCCCAGATGCTTACCGCTGTCAGTGACGTCGGTCACCACCATTGCGGGTGTTCAGGGAGTGGGTGCTATGGAAGGCTTACAGCGTGTGGCGCGTTCTCAGGAGCTGTGCTTGAGGGCAGAGGGGCTCCCTGGGGACGAGGCTGGGGGTGCTTATAGGCCTCCTGACCCTCTGCCCCTTCCCTTGCCACTAGAGGCCTGGGGGTGGCTGTCAGGAATCTTGGACGGTGATGCAGGGCCCCACAGGACGACATGGGAGCAGCAGGCACACCTGCTGCTACTCTAGTTCCTAAGCCCCTCTGGATAGGGAACCACATCAACAGTAGCTTCAGCCAGAGACGTTTATTTCTCTAATGTGCAGAAGTCCAGGGGTCGGCAGTCCATGGCTCCTGTGATGGCTCTGTGGCCTCAGGTCATCAGGGACCCAGGCTCCTTCCAGCCTTCAGCTCTGCCCTCCTCAGGGTGTGGCCTGCACCTCACTGTGAACGTCCCAGACCGGAGGGGGCGGAAGGGCAGGGATGCACTGCAGCTGTCTCCTTATATCCTATTGGCCAAAATGTGGTCACATGCCACACCTGGCTGCAAAGGATGCTGGGAAATGTAGTCTTTATTCCCAAGGGTCCCCTTCCTGCTGACAATTCTGTTCCTGCAGATGACGGGAGAAAGAATGCTTGGGGACACTAGCAACAGCTCCTCCCTAAGCCTCTATGGCCCTTCTATCCCCACTTCCCTGGGCCCCTTCACTGTTGGGATCTCATTGCCTTCCCTCAGCAGCCAATGAGACTGGGGGATCTGTTCACTTATCCGATATCCCCATAGTCTCAGGGGCCTGGTGCTTATTCTCCCCACCTCACTGTCAGTAAACTGAGGTGCAGAAAGGTGACCTGAGCCATTGTCATCCACAGCCAGCAAGTGCTGGAGCCAGGGTTCGAGCCCAAGTCTGTGCCAGCCCTGCCTGCAGCATCCGCAGTGCAGAGACGTGGCCACATGGGAGCCTCTATGGCTGCCATAACAGATGAGCACACCGAGGCTCAGAGCAATGAGCATTCTATCCTCATGGTTCCGCAGGTCAGAGTCTGAAGTCGGCCTCACTGGGCTAACGTCAAGGTGTTGGCAGGGCTGGCTTCTTCCGGAGGCTTCAGGGGAGAATCTGTTCCCTTGCCTTTTGCAATTTCTAGGTGGTGTGGTGCCCATCTGCTGTGGCTCCTAGCCCCTTCCTCCATCGCTCCAGTCTCTCTCTCCATCCTCACGTGGCCTTGTCCCTGCCCCCTCTCAGTAGGACTTGCCCACAGGATCAGGACAGACTCCGCCTCTCAGGAGCCCTCATGCAATTGCCTTTGCCAGATAGAGCGACATTCACAGGTGCCAGGGATTAGGACGTGGGCATAACTGATGCCCTGAGTCAGCCTTGAGGCAGGAAGGGCCTGCTGACCAAGCCCTGAAGAGAAGTCCTGCCCCACGCTGCATTCTTGAGAAAGGAATATCCCACTAAAGATGCCTGGGTGTCAGGGAGGACGGTTTACACCATGCCCAGGGCCAGGGAAGGCCAGGATGGGTGTGGCCAGGGCCTTTCTTAGACCTGCCCGGCCCCACCTCTCTCCCCTGGCCCTGCAGGGGCAGCTCTTCTGGGCGGAGGCCCAAGTCCTTTCTGTCCCTGGAAGACCCCAGCCTTTCTGACCCCCCAACCATTCCTCTGTCACCCAAGGCTCAGGCGGGGGTGGAATGGGGTGGGAGCCTCCAAGACTCAGCACCGTGGTCAACGTTTTTGACACCCACCCAAATTCCCCCACTCCTATTGTCCCGAGTGCGGGTTTCATCCCTGTGCCCTGATTCTGGGGGAAACTGAAACCTATCATTTTGCCCAGCTCTTAAACAACTTACTTAACAGACTTACTTACTTACTTTTCTTTCCTTTCCTTTTTTTTTTTTTTTGAGGCGGAGTCTTGCTCTGTCGCCCGGACTGGAGTGCAGTGGCCGGATCTCAGCTCACTGCAAGCTCCGCCTCCCGGGTTTACGCCATTCTCCTGCCTCAGCCTCCCGAGTAGCTGGGACTACAGGCGCCGCCACCTCGCCCGGCTAGTTTTTTTTGTATCTTTTAGTAGAGATGGGGTTTCACCGGGTTAGCCAGGATGGTCTCGATCTCCTGACCTTGTGATCCGCCCGTCTCGGCCTCCCAAAGTGCTGGGATTATAGGCTTGAGCCACCGTGCCCGGCCTGTTTCATTTTTTTTTTCTTAAAGCATCTTTGTGTGTCTTGGATTGGCAAAAGTGTATTTGAATGAAGGGGTGACCTGCCCCTCCACACCTGTGGGCGTTTCTCGTTAGGTGGAACGAGAGACTTGAGAAAAGAAATGAGACACAGAGACAAAGCATAGAGAGAGAAAAAGTGGGCCCAGGGAACCGGTGCTCAGCATACAGAGGACCCGCGCTGGCACCGGTCTCTGAGTTCCCTTAGTATTTATTGGTCATTTTCTTTACCATCTTAGAAAAAGGGAAGTGGCAGGATAATAGGATCATCGTAGGGAGAAGGTCAGCAGTAAGACATATGAATAAAGATCTCTGTGACATGAATAAGTTTAAGGAAAAGTGCTGTGCCTTGATATGCATATGTAAATATCTCCATAAACCTTTTTAGTGCATAAAGAGCAGCATTGCGCTAGCAGGTCCCCACCTTTCGCCCTAAGGCGGTTTCCTTCTTTCTCAGTAAACAGAACGTACAATCGGGTTTTGCACGGAGATATTCCATTGCGCAGGGATAGGCAGGAGACAGATGCTTTTCTCTATCTCACTGCCAAGAGGCCTTCTTTCCTCTTATATTAGTCCCCCTCAGCACAGACGCTTCATGGGTGTCAGGCTGCAGGACGAGCAGGTCTTTCCCCTCCCACAAGGCCATATTTCAGACTATCACATGGGGAGAAACCTTGGACAATACCTGTCTTGTTTTTTTCTAAGACCAGCCCAGCGGGCGCAAAAGAACCAGCGGGTAGGCAAGTGTAACAGCAAAACTGCACATTTATTTTGGTAACCTAAGGTGTGTGGGAGAAGTCTGTCGGCCTCCGGGGAAGGAGGCCGGCAGAGTCCCCCCGTGGGGCTCTCGGACGGACTTCCCACAGTCCCGACATCCCGACAGGAGTGGGGCTGCAAGAAGGCCGCCGGCCTGTGAGAAGGCCGCCGGGGCTGTGAGAAGGCCGCCGGGGCTGTGAGAAGGCCGCC